>NC_049989.1:20322530-20461126 GCF_000003815.2 Branchiostoma floridae | reverse complement strand
AATATGCAGTCCTTAAAATACACCAACTTACCTCCTGCATGAACCAGTGAGGTTTAGAGGTCATTTCACTTCGCTATATTCGTCTATAAATTAGACAAAAGACCAGAGAACGCAAATCTATCGACCAAAATCTCCGGAAGTTTCAAACTGCCGCCATCAGCACATGAGGCTTAGTGAAAATAGCCGCCGGTGCGTCAACCTCCGATTCGAGAGCTGCTGATTCGTCGTCTGAGCATTCGACCATTCGTCTGGTACCTCGTTCCATGATCTTCCATGTCTTTCATGGTATATTGTTCCGTCCAAAAGTTAACAACATAAGAAGTTGAATTGTATACTAATCTGAACATTTTGGAAGATGCATATTTGAAACGTTTTGCCAAAGGGGTATGTTTTTTAAACCAAAGTTTGTATTGTTCAACTAAGGCTTTAATAGGTCACATTTCCAAACCGGGGCAGCTTTTGAGAGTGAAAAGAATGGTATAAAAGACATCAAAATACACAAAATGGCAAAATAAGATTATGGGCATGATTTGTGTATATTTCTAGGTATAGATTTTCATTTTTTAAATTTTTTTTTAAACATCCCGGCCGGGCACCGGTTCGGAAATGTGACCTAAGCCTAAAGCGGATTTTCAGTATCTATCAAAACGTTGTTTCAAATCTCCTACCACAAGCAGATCTATTAAAGGTTTGATATATGATTTGACCTCTGACCTCCACCCCATCTCTTGACATATTGATTTTGACCTTGGAACGTTTTCGACATATGGACATATGGACAGTATGGACACTGATTATGTTTTGACGCACCGGTTTTATGTTTTCTGTACTGTATGTTGTCCCTGGGTGTTCAAAGTTTGACTGATTGTTACCACGTTTTTGTCCTGTATTTATTATTTAACATGTATGTTTGATGGGTTCTTGGAAATCAACTATGCACTGTTGTAGGGGCTACCCATCTGTTTAAAGATGAAATAAATGAAATAAAAAAACGACCTTGCTAATACCCGGTGTTTTTGTTCTGTTTTGCAACATTCCGTACTCTTTAAAGTGTATTTCGGACAGAACAGTTCCGAGGCACCTTATATCTTCTTGGCAATCTGGAATCTTAGAAATGCACAAGTGGGTCAATCAACACCGTAAACACCGTCTGTTAGTTTGCAAGCTAAAAATCAACCCAGGCGACAATAACTATCATTATCAAATAACTCACAGCTTGTTACTTCCTTTGCTGGAATCACGATGCGCCATTCATAGTGAAGATATATTTCTTCCTTGGCCACACTTTAGATGGCACAAAGGCAACCTCGTCCTCGAAGATACTTAGTAGCTTTAAGAAATAAAAATGACAGGTTAAAGATCGCATAAAATGTAAATCTTGTGTTCCCATCTCAAGTCATTCTCCTACGCAGTGTCTCCAGCGTTTCCTAGTGCCGTTGGAGACACTGCTTAGGAGAATGATCGCAAGTTAAGTCAGATCCGTAAGGCCCCGAGAGACTCAATAAGGAATTATCGACGAGTTTTTTTTTCTTCACCTTCTTAATAAGACGTTTTAGTTCGTCCGGGACCGCATGGTTTTATCACAAGAGTTGTCTGGAGAATAAATGACACCCCAAATTAAAACCGTCTTCCTTTTATTGGTCTTACTAAACTACCGAACAATTAGTCAGCTGTCATGCAGGACATCCTTTGAAGCGCGGACTAAATGCTCAATAAGAGTCTTTAAATTGTTTCAAATAACAGCTATTTTGCGGACCGTTTCATTATCATACCGTAAACCCGTCGCTTGAATGGAAAGCACTTGTCGCGGAATGTTTTGTTAGTGAGGAGTAAAGAATGTGCGACATGCAAAATGAACACGACACAAAGGTATGGAAATTACAGCTTTGGGGACAATTTCTTTTTCTTATCGTCGTCCGGAGTCAGTCGTAAGAAGGGAGAGTCTCAAAGATGGAGCGCGTATTTTCTGCTCCCGACCTGCGCCTAGCTCGGGCCACAGGTGTCAGATCGCAGGTGAGTTCTTTGTTGTTGCTCCGAGCTTTTGTCTTGAAGGCGTGCCTTAATCGGCATTGTGTCAATAGTGTTGGTTCAACATTTGGTTAAAGGAGCGTTTTATTTTCCATGCCCTGACCTCTCTCCGTGTGTGTACTGTGTTAAAGGCCTGCCCGAATGAGTGGGGGCGGAGGCACTACCACTCGTCGGCTAACATGGCGGCCGCGTCGGGCCCTGACGGGGTGGATTTTCCGGAGGAGCTGCGCTGCCCGGTGTGTCTGGATGTCTTCTCGGAGCCGCTGTTTCTGCCCTGCTGTCACAACCTGTGTAGGGAGTGTGTGAGGGGGTTGATAGAATCCCGTGGGGGTACGGCCTACGGCGTACATATGTTCCCCTGCCCGGAATGTCGATACGATGTGGTCGTTCGATCCGTGGACTCTCTCCAGAGAAACCTGGTGCTACAGCAGATGGTGGAGCGGTGCAAGCAGGGGAGGCTGGCGGCGCAGTCCTCGGGGGCACACGCGAGGGGCCCCGAGGTGCCCACCTGCCAGGACCACGCTGACGAGGCCCTGGAGCTGAAGATGTTTTGCGACCCCTGCGAGCGGCCTGTTTGCTACAAGTGCATGGCGTACGACCACAAGAACCACACCCTCTTACAACTAGAAGACGCTTGGTCCAGAAGAAAGGTAACGTCAACTTAAGAAACCCGAAGCGGACTTTAGAACTCTAACCTATCCAGTCTTGCTGACTCATATTGTGACGCAGCCCTTGACTAGTGTTTTAAGACGCCTTTTCTTCTGGGAGGGCAAGTTGCACGATCTTCAAGATTTCCGGTTTCCAACATCTGCTTAGAAATTAAGGTGAACTTGGTGTTTGTGGGATATACTTCGTATTTCTTAGCTGGTCAAGAAGGTTTTGTGTTTGAGGGCTCCAATTTCACAATACCGTAGCTAATTTCACAATACCGTACAAATCTGGACGCTTGTTGGAGATTAGGCACTCATCACCCTTAACTGTCAGCTGATTCAATATTTACTCTCGGCCTGCTTTCTTTAAGGACGCGTTCACAAGAAACATCGAGATCTTAAGAACAAAAACCGAGAGTGTGGAAAACTTTATGGAGAAGTTACGGACCATCAGTGAAAGAGTAGAGGTGAGTACACGCAACGCTAGCCTAGTTCACCTTTATCCGGATATCCGCGGGCTACCCCGGCTATATCCGATACAGGGTATTTAGGGATATCAAATCCGACGGAAGGGAGGTTTCAAACGGCAATATTTTGAGAATTTTGCAATTTGAAACAACCGTTCGTCATATCCCTGAATACTGTTTTTATTTGTTTGCGTATCTTAAACCAACGTATATAAGCTTCTTTATTCGCATCAGTTTTGGGTATCCGAGAAGATGTCATCCATATAATCAAAATCAGAGTGGCCTTATACTAATACATGCGAACACAACCTTATACGGTACGTTCTTTGGAAGAGATAGTGCAGGTGTGTTGCATTTGGGAGCACCTGTCTCGGAGCTATAATATCCAGGGTATAATTATGACACCTCTAGGGTCGTAACACGCATGTTGATTGTTATCTTGTCTTTCGACAAGTGTCGTTTCACGTTTCGTTTCTTTAGGCGTGCAATTTACATTTTTCTTGATGCTGTATTAGTTTCAGACTCTCGATCTTTCCGTGTTACCGGTACCGCAGTCGATCGTAGACTCCAGTTGACGTTTTAAATGTACTATTTCTGTCATGGCAGTAGAATGTTGGTGAACTGCAGCAAATAAAAGTCTTAAGGGAAACAACAAACACAGAATTCAACATCTTGAACAGTCAAACTGAGATAAAAGGTTTCTTTTGAGAAGGACTTTTTCATATGTTCGATTCGAATCGCTACTCTCGGAGCTCCGTGGGTATTGTGCACGATTCGAATGGTGATATTTTGGCAACACCGCTGAGGCGGAGCCATTTTGAGTTATAGGAAACTACATGGTAAACGTGTGAAACAATCTGCTATACTGAAAGCAAACTATACCGTTGTACAATCATTGTGTGGAATCGAACATTATAAATCTGTGTAAGCAAAAAGGTGTCGTCGTGTTGATTACAGACAAACGCATCGCAGCGGAAGCACATGGTGACGGAGGGTTGCGATGCGCTCATCTCCGTCATCCAGCAGCGGAAGAACGCCCTGCTGGACGAAATCTCGCGAGAAGAAGACGAGAGGCGGGAAAGTCTGGACCAACAGATGACCAGCTGTACTCAGGAGCTGGACAAGGTCAAGGAGGTTTTAGACACAGCTCAGGAACTCCTGGAAAAGGGTGCCCCGGCGAAATGTCTTCAGGTAGTTTCTTCAATCCCTCACATTTGTAAGACATTTCTTGAACAAGACGTGCTTTAGCTGACTGTTTCAATCCTATCGCATCGGTTGCAATATTACAAATTTTCTGAAAATTGTTGTCTTTGATCCCGTGTTGAAAATGCCTGCATCATAAGTATAACACACGATGATATTGGTTCTCTCTCTTCTGTCATTCCAGACTGCCAAGACACTTAAGGACCGGTAAGTTATTTTCACATGTTTTGGAGAGGAAATGCCTTTCGAGAGAAAAGGTGAACGAGTGCAGAGAGAAGAAAGTATAAAGAGAGGAAATACCGTTCGAGGCAGGAAATAATAGTGTAGAGGGAGGAAAGTCAAAGTCAAATATCTTACGAGAGAGGAAAGAAAGGTACAGAAATGTTTGGAGAAGGGAAATGACTGACGATGACCGATTTGTCATCATCATTGGTGAACACAGGGCAACTTACTGGACCAGTTATATATTGTATAAGGTGACTTGTTGACATGGTATACGCACTTTTCTTTGTTTTGTTAGTGAAAGGCCAGGCCACGGATTAGTTTCTGTACTGTGCATTTACCGTTACCTTTCTGTCTGTATCACCAGGGTGAAAGGCCAGGCTATGGACCATTTATCCCTGTACCCCGTCACCAGCGAGCATCTGACACCGCTGGACTTTGACGTCTCACAGTACATAGACACACTCATCAGACTAGACTTCCAGAGAGGTAAGGTCACCTAAGTTATTATAAATCGGTATACTAGTAGTCTAGAACCTTGCCTGTTTCGCAGAGAAAAAACTCCAATACTATATAGTTCGCGAGCCTTTGGTCCATTTAACACGTTTGAACAATGGTGTACCTATTGAATGTTAGCTATTGCTTGCTTATTTCGTTATACAAATACATTGTATAAGTATTAGTATAATGAAGTTTCTTCACAAAAATGTTGTACCTCCGCAGGTAGTCCAGAACCCGAAGTTGTAGAG
Organism: Branchiostoma floridae; assembly: GCF_000003815.2. NCBI lineage: Eukaryota > Metazoa > Chordata > Leptocardii > Amphioxiformes > Branchiostomatidae > Branchiostoma > Branchiostoma floridae. The sequence goes on along the minus strand of NC_049989.1, from coordinate 20,455,807 downwards.
GAAGAGAACCAGCGTCAGTCTTTAGCGCAGAGGCTGCCGGGATTCTTCAAGAGAAAGAGTCGAAAAGGTAACAAACCTCTATGGTGCTGGCTCAACGGGTGACGTTGTACAATTCGGTCTTAATCTATTCCATACATTCATTCATTTAATCATTCATTTGTTCGACCAAAGTCGAATCCGACGCGCCGCTTTCATTTGTGTGACTCTGGTCCTCTTTCTTCCTTACTGCTTCGTTCACCATCTTTCCCTCACCCATACACTCTCTAACGCATACACTCACTCATGTACACTCAATCATACATTCACCCACCCACCCGCTCATTAGCTTATTATTAATGAGCAATTGATCTGGTCTCAATCATGATGTTTCTAACTTAGGGAGAAGAGATGTAAACCCTCGCCCTGGAGTGGCCTTCTGGCCTTCCGTGAAGTGACTTTCGGATCTTGTTATGCGGGTGGTGGTTTAGGTAGAAAAAATCCTCACTCACTAATTTTCTCACCCACTCTCTCCCGTTTTTTTAAAGGCGTGGGGCTGCAGTTCGAGCTGGACCCGAAGACGGCACACAAGTACATCCGCATCTCCAACAACAACTGCACGATGAGCTACGACCCGGACAGCCTGCCGACCCGTCGCACCTTCGATACACCCCACCGCTTCAGCAAGCACAGCATCGCGGTGGGAGATGTCAGCTTCTCTAGCGGTATTCACTACTGGGAAGTAAGTGTGTGTGTGTGTGCGTGTGTGTGTGTGTGTGTGTGGGGGGGGGGGGTGGGTGTGCGTGCGTGCGTGCGTGTGCGTGCGTATGTGTGTGCCGACACGCCGAACCGCTTCAGCAAGCACAGCATCGCGGTGGGGGACGTCAGCTTCTCCAGCGGCATCCACTACTGGGAAGTAAGTGTGTGTGTGTGTGCGTGTGTGTGTGTGTGTGTGTGTGTGTGTGTGTGTATGTGTGTGTGCGTCCGTGCGTGTGTGTATGCGACCCCGACAGCCTGCCGACCCGTCGCACCATCGACACGCTTCAGCAAGCACAGCATCGCGGTGGGAGATGTCAGCTTCTCCAGCGGCATTCGCTACTGGGAGGTGAGAGTTTTTGTGTTTGTGTGTCAGTATGTGTGTGTGTGTGCGTGTGTGTGTGTGTGTGTGTGTGTTTGGGTTTGTGTGTGTGTGTGTGTGTGTGTGTGTGTGTGTCTGTGAGTGTTTGTGTTTTGCGCTAGAGTGAAATTCAATGAGAAACAATTGTATAAAACCTCTTGTAAGAAAGACTCAGACAACCTCGATGACGATTAGGCATCCAGGTAAATCCACAGATACAATGATCAGTGACACTATACCGAAAGGTGGTAGATGCTAACTGAAAAGTCTGACAGTTTCTAAAATCATATCCAGTTTCTTGAGTGAAGGAGGCTGTGTGTACATTCGAGCACACCGTCCAACACCGAAGAAAAGACGGGGTTGACATAGATTACCTGGCACTTATGACCCGTTGCTTCGGTCACGTGGTACCTACGTCACGTCCCGAAAGCTGCAGTGAATGGGGTCCATCCCGTTAGCCGAAAATTTGGGCAAGTTTCAACTTTCGTTGGTGTCGGTTGGATAAAGTTTAGTGTTGTCAAAATTAGGCTATTTTTTTAGCCTGAGTACCATCCTCACTGGTTGACTTTGGCTCATACTTTCGCTTGCTAACCACATATTAGCAAGCAGAAGTATTGAGCCAAAGGTCACTACGGAGGATGGTACTCAGGCTAACTATCTTAACCTTCTACAGGTGGACGTCTCTCGAAGCATCTTCTACCGCGTGGGCGTGGCGTCCGACAAGTTCCCGCGAGACCAGGCGCTGGGCGAGAACGAGACGTCGTGGTGCGTGGACCGGTACCTGCACGAGTACTCGGCGCTGCACGCGGGGGTGGTGATACAGCTCTCACTGCCGCCCGTGCAGAACAGGTACAGAACTACAAGCAGTAACTTCTAGTAGTAATTTAATATGTGCTTCATACATACAGAGATAGCGATACAGCTCTCATTGGCGCTCACACAGAACAGGTAAATGTAGAGGAAGCTAAGGTACTGGTGGCTTTCTGAGAAGTTGCCCTTTCAAGATTAATTAAAACTAAGTAAACCTTACCCCTCAAACCTTGTCGAGCACTCATACCACGGAGGTTATATGTAGAAGAAGAGATGGCACAATCACTCTCCTTTCAACGATGCTTGCCTCTCAGGTATATGAGGTCCCGACTTTGGTGGATATTGATAAGTTTTTATACTCTATGATTATGTCCCCAAATTTGAGCTTTGTGCCATTTGTCTCGGTGAGGCACAGAACGTATTGATCACCTCTCGTATACTATATGCATACTTCTCATATGCCATTTCCACAGGGCAGTTGGTGTGCTGCTGAATTACACATCCGTATTCGTTCGTTTTTGATCATTGTAAAATACAATTTTGCAAAAAAAAAGAAGATATCTATTGGAGTTATGGGGTCTCCGAACTCTTGTTGTGACCTGTACTAAGTCCAGTGCGGCAATACGCAATAAATTTCTTCATTCATTAACTCTAACTTACCGCCTCCCTAGGGTTGGCGTGTTGCTGAACTACACAGGCGGCACGCTGTCCTTCTACAACCCCATGAAGAAGGAACACATCTACACGTTCCACGCCAAGTTCGAGGACCCGGTCCGACCCGCCTTCGACGTGGGGAAGGGAGAAGTCACCGTGTACACCGGGCTCGCGCTGCCAACATATGTCTGCAAAGGGAGTTAAATATAAGATAGTAGATTACTCTTCCATGAGTGAGAGAGAGATCGGCAAAAGACCTTGCACTAATGGATATAGGTTTAGATTTCTCATAAGCTAAAGGGCACAACCCGCCGTACGTGCAATTTATCTGTACGTTTTGGAGGAAGGCCACGTCCGCCACGTATTTCTGAATTCGTTCAGGCTGTACGGGGCAGGCGCGTCGCCCGTACTGGCACGTACGGGGGCGAATCCGCAGCCCGATGGCACACAAAGTTTTGCCTGCACCTAACGTAATACGGCGTGTCTGCGGGGGAAGACATCGGGCTCCCTACGAGTTTGTACGGAGGCAGTACTTACCACTTACGGATTCCAAAAAGATTGCCAACGTTTTGGTAAGTACGGCGGGTTGTGCCCTAAACTTTATTGATCAACAAAGGAAATTTAAAGTACATGACGCAGAATTGATGCACTCCAGCAACATACTAGACTAAGTATAAACATTACCTCTGAAGAACAAAAATTAAATCTGTCAGAGACTTTAACTGTTGTTACAATAACAAGAAAATCACAGAAAATGGTAGGAAATGCTTTGGGTAGTCCAAGATGGTATAACAAATTGTCAATTGAAGGGTTTGGATATTGAAAATCGTACTTTCCCAATTTGAGACTAGCAATTCCAACACTATCATTGCAGCTGCGGATGTCGATATGAAAAAGAGTCCTTTATACCTATTGCACTGTCCTAACCAACGTGCTCGTCTCCTGGCCGGATAGACGTATTTCAATTCTAGAGACTGACAGTGCTACTTACAGTATCACCTTACACTCCCTTCTAAAACCGATACAACTTTTTTGTGTATAAGTTATGTTGTGTCATGTAGTTTTGTCTGAGTGTCAAGTATGGCCATGGTGTGTTACGCCGAAGGGCGGTTATACCGGCTATATAGATACAGATACATATACAGATACAGAAGAACTGTGAGTCGATAAGGACCACATGGAGAGTAGCTACAATGCACATGTTTATTGTTGAGCTAATTGTGGATCTGAATTAACTCAAACTCAATTCAATGGTTGTGATAAAATAGACTGGACATTTGGTCTAATACGTGAAATATTTCTCAGGGCTTTATATTACAACGGTGTTAAATCATATATCGATAGATGTTTATTGATCATGCTTATAACAATCATAATACCACTTGTACATAAAAATAAAACATGAATGCTTCAAAAGTTGTGTCTTTGATTCTTATCTGGTCATAATTTCTTTGTTCGAAGAATAAGAAGCTTATGCATGCAAAGTTGAATAAGATAATTGTTTTGTACCGAAACTTCCGTGTCAGTTTCAATTTATTTATCTATTTAACCAGGATAAACACATCACCTAATGTTTTTTTTTCATTGTCTCCTGGGGCGTGGGGGAGTTGGAGAACCTCGACATAGAATGAAAAACAGTTTCAAAATAGTATAAACCCTGGACGATTAGCTGTATGAACCCTGGTAGATTAGCTCAATCTGAACAAAAGGGTATCTCAATAAACTCAATAAAGTAAAACATTGCAAAAAATAAAATCAATGGTTAACTAAAATAAAACGGTCATACGTAATTAGAATCGTGAATAACTAAAAACACAAAGAACCCAAGAACCATAACAGGTCGTTAAGACATCATACCATCCTAGTAACAAAAATTCAAATAGTATTAGTGGATCAACGTTTACTTAAAGTAACAAAAACTTGAGTTTGAATGCTAATGTGTGCCTGATTGGACAGTGTTTATCGTTTGATTACTATTGCACATTTGTCCAAACAGTTAATGATAACAAATGATAACCAATAAATCAACTAATAGAATTCGAAGGATTCGTCGATTTATGTTCCCAAATACAAAATATTTAAGATACGTCTATGAAGTATGGAGTGAGATACAAGAAAAATACAATGAAATGCAAGAAAAAATACCATTACCTGTATTGCACACTTTAGTGTGCATTCAAATGTTCATGACATTATACACCATTTTCTGATCACTATCAATATATATAATCTAGACTGGAGATAAAGTTTCCATAACTAGATTTAGCGACCCCATGCCTCCATAGAATAGTTTGAATTGTTTATTTAATGCTATTAAAGTATAGATTTACGTAATCTACCACTGTTCGTATTCTACCGCAATGTTCACCTTAGGCTCCGCACTTGAAGCGTCGCCAAAAACTGATGGCTCTTGTTTGGGTTGGGTTCCTATCCGGAATGGTCCATTTTTCTCCAGCACCTCGGGGCCTCTTTTTTTATAATAATTTTATTCTTACCTCCCTGCACATTTCAATATCTTGATAACAAAATATGCAAATCAAATCATTAAATTTATTTTAATCGCTTTATTAATAAAGCTTTCCGTTTATTTTCTAGCTACTATGCACACATTCGTTAGAAACCCCTATTGTTTAATGTACTATCCCGAGTCCAAGATGGCGGAAAACGGTAGTAAAATGAAGTCCACGGGAAACGTCGGCTCTAACAACAGTTGATAGAAGTTTTCTGAGGACAAACATGGACAAAGTAAGTACAGATCCCGTCTGTCGACTATTCAGGGCTTCAGGATTCACTAGATATGTGTGATTTGTGGCGATATTGTGTCGAGAAATAGATCAGAAAGCAGGACCGCTGAGACTACCAGGCCAGGCCAGGCCAGGCCAAGATGGCCCGGCGCTGTTCTGTTCTCAGTTCTGCACACAGCAACCGGCGAGACTGTTCCTATTCTCACTTTTTGTAGCATATTGCCCCCCTCAGCTTACTGATGAACTATTGTATAAATACTGAGGAATTCCTGATCTCGAATATCGAACCCAACACAGTGTTGCATCATGGTGATGCAATGAATGCAATAGTGATGCAAATGGTGAGTCCTTTGGCTTCTGGTTAGATTCCCAAAGTAGAGTAGATCGGGTACAGGTAAGACAGGCATCACTAAAATAAAGATCAGGAGCGTTTGGGTCTAGTTTGGCTGTTCTTCAGTTGATCGTCACTGCTAGCCATTTTGGATGATAAGCCCAGGCCCAGGTAAGGTGAAAGAGCGGTACCCGTATATGTTTATTTATTTATTTATTTATTTATTGGTTTGGCTGCACCGAACACACAGCCAGGGCTGCCCAACTAGCCTATGGCTATTACAAAGGTCTAGCCCTGCAACCCGTATATGTATACCAGTACAACCCCTTGTGCGGCCCCACTAATCCTTCGTGCACCAGGAAGTACGCCGCCTGGCGTAATACTCATGAATGCCACATTTACACACAAACACCCGCATACTGTATCAATGAAGGATCGCAGAAACATCACTTGTAACTTACGTCCCTCATTTATTCGATGCTTGTAGAGTACTAGCACACATTCTAGCGTTTCATAGACGGCGTCCTCGCAGTCTAACAAGCCGCCGTAACGCTACAGCGGACACGGCGAATATGACAGGAGAGCGGGCCGATACGCTGTGGACTGAAAAAACGACGCTGTAAAAAGCCCGCTACGCTGTTTTTTCATACACCGTAGCGGCAAAAAATGTGGAAAAAAAATTTAAAAAATATCGTAGTAAAAATACAAAGGCACGCGCCTTCACTGTTTCAGCAAGGAGGTGATATAACCTCCTTGGTTTCAGGAAGTTATCAGCTCGAAGGGAGGTGTTTTATAGCACACCGCCGCACCGTACCGCTGTCTCGCAGCCCATCCCACCCAGGACCGCCCTTGCGTTCGCGCGATGTAAACAGAGTAGCGAGAGGGCCTTGCCGCACGTGACTTAGCGGGGTGAGGTCCCTCCCCGGAACAGTCAATATGTATAAGAATTCTTGAGAATCTCCTTATTTGGGGAGCGTGGTTCATGATCAACACGGGCTCTTACTGGCAGTTGCGTCATTCCTTTTTCAGTGCGGAAAATAGAATCTATTCTTTCTGACACATTAGAGCAAGAACGGGTCGCGTTCCCAAATTCCCTGTTCTAAATTTTGTGTGTGCCGCCCTGCGTTCGTGCCAAAAAATGCAAAAAGAGTAGCGATTGGGCCTTGCCGCGAGTGATCAATGGGGTGGGATCCCTCTCCGGAACAGCCAGTTTCCGGGGAATGTCCTTATTTGGGGAGCGGGGTTGACCAACATAGGCTGTTACTAGTAGTTGTGTAATTTTCTTTTTTTTTATTTCAGCCCGGGAAATAGAATGAATTCTTTCATAATTCTGGAACAAGAGCGGGTCGTGTTCCCAAAATTCCTGTTCTAAATTTGAAGCTTTTTGGTTCGGCAATGTAAGATACAATGACATAACAAACCATCGTAAGTTTGTATGTAAAACCCGGGCGTTACTTTTGCGGGCAAGCCTCGCCATGAGGCCCCGCCCACAAACGGCCAGGGCAGTGTCGGCAGTGTGGCACCGACTTCATCAAAGTACAGCGGCTATCAATCAAACGCGGCTGTTGATTAGAGTTTCAAACAGTCATGTGCCGTGTCCCAGATGACAGTGAACTTCATGCTACGTAATATTACATTCCTTGGACTTTCTTTCCCGCAGCGGTGCTTCTACAAAATATTTATTAGACACACTGACTGAGTCCCACATGTTTTAAAGAATAGAATCTGACGCGGAACAGCGGTTTTTGCAGGGTATTTTTCTTGAAACATGTCCGTGGGAATAACGTTATCGTCTCATAGTCAGACGGTGAGGCGGCGACGCAGGGATATCACGACCGTCAACAAAAGTCGCACGGCGGCGGCTAACAGCACAGCGAAGATACTAGCGCTATAAATAAGCGCTTCAACTTCGAATGGCAACCCGGACAATACTTATAAGTACTGTTGAGCTGAGCAAAGTTTGTTGTTGATAAGTTTTTAGTTGTCTTTGAAGCTTTCACCCGAAATATTGTTACGTCAAACTGCTGAAGAGAAGTTAAGTGACTGCTACGATTATCGTAGATATGGCCCTAAAAACTGATAAAATAAGGCTTCTCAATAGCCTAAAATGCAAGAGCGTTTCTGCGATCCTTTATTGATACAGTATGCGGGTGTTTGTGTGTAAATGTGGTATTCCTGAGTATTACGCCAGGCGGCGCGACTTCCTGGTGCACGAAGGATTAGTGGGGCCGCACAAGGGGGTGTACTGGTATACATATACGGGTACCGCTATACCGGTACCGCTCTTTCACCTTACCCGCCCAGGCCCACACTAACACTAGTAACAGAGATCAGAGATCTTTGATTTGTGAGGGGGCTTATTTGTCCAATGCTTTGCAGTTTCAGAGTGCAGGATGATTTTTTTGTTTTCCAATTTCTATTTTTTAGAACCACTGCCATTATTGGTATGTTACAGATAGTTGACCTGGCTTAACAGCTGTACGGACAACTAACTGCAAAAGTAACGGAATATTGACCCTGGCCCACAGGAGGACAGAATGAGCTGGACTGACCGATTTAATAACCCGGAGTACAAGAACTGGCTGCGGGTGGGGTTAGCCCTGCTGGCCATCCGGCATGGACTGAGCTATGTCACACTGCAAGCAGCGAAGGACCTACATGCAGAGCTCCTCAAAGCTGAGCTTGGAAACAGTATAGGAAAGTGCACTTGTAACCACAAAAGCAACCCAAAACGCGAAGAATGCGAGGCAAGTAACAATCTCATATAGTCATGCAAATTGGATACGTCTCTTATCTGCCCTGATTGCCCTGAAATTACTACATATGCTAACTAGTAATGATTAATTTATCATCAATATTTTGTTTGTTTGTTTGTTTGTTTGTTTGTGTTATTAGGAATCTCCATTTCAAGTTAAATACATCAAACTATTCTTCCTGAAGTCCTCTATAGCTACATACAATCCAATAAAATACATTACAGTAAATTACACATATAATGTCGATCAGTCAATTAGCATAAATCATTAAACATTTGCATTACACATATAAAGTCAATCAATCAATTAGTATAAATCAATAACATCATTATCATATTATATCATACATATACATAGATGGCCTAAGTTATCATATCTTGAGTTTTGTGGAGGTCAGAGGTAATGCATTTTACAGAAGTCTATCTAAAGGTTACCACCATGAGATAATGGACAAGGTTTTATGTCTATGAGTTTTGTCCAAGACCAGATTTTCCCTTTGAATGCATGTGGGTTCAATTGTGTGATGTGACTGGGTAGAGTGTCAAAGTCAAAGTCAAAGTTCCTTCCCGCGCCTGATGGCGCATAGGGCGGCGCCCATCTCCGTTTCAGTAGCCCTTGGGCCACACAACGCAATCACTACAGCAGGGGGCTAGTCCACTGGTAGTGGTGTGTGTTCAACTTCCATACTCTTTCCCGAATGCTGAGTGCTAAGCAGAGAAAGAAGTATGTACCATTTTTAAAGTCTTTGGTATGACTCGGCCGGGGTTTGAACTCACGACCTACCGAATGCAAGGCAAACACTCTACCCACTAGGCCATTGCACCGGTTGGGTAGAGTGTACCTCTCAGCATTTTGTTTTATTGACCCACATTTCCTGACTCATCATCATCTATAAGAATATTGATTTGATTATGTATGACATTGGCTGGGGACCCCAAACTGGTGTGAGGGTGTGAAAGAAAAAAGTTTGGCCAAAAAAGTTGCCTTCATTATGAATCTATGTAGTCAGGAAGGTTGAACAAATGACTTTAAGTTAACATTCAGAGTGTGGTATACCAAACAATAGCTTAAGTTTTGGTTTTCCATAATATTATCTTCTTTGATGTTGGAATCGATGATATATTGTCCATTTTAGAAATTTATCATTTTATGGCATGTAGTTGCTCATTTTGTAGCTGATCTGTAGTATTTTTGGTCACGTTGCCCAAAAGGTGGTCTTCCCCTTCCCTGACAGTTTGTGATCTGGAAATAAATCACAAACATGGACTCAATAAGATTAAGAACGTAGATGTAACGATATGTGCCCACATGTGCCTGCATGTGGCAAACGATTTTGGCTTTCAGAACAACCCCCAAAAATTTGTCCTTGTCATTGATTAAACGTAAGAATCCTCGCTAACTTGAATGACAGATGACAACCTAATAAATACAGCTCATTGTTTCACAACATCAATGTCCATGACAGAATTTTTGGGTGATTTCTCTGAACCCTCTAGATCATTCATTTTTCTTGGGTCCAGACTCTAGCGATAAATTAACAAGGGCGCTATTAATAGTTCTACAATTTCCAAGAGAAAAATTATATCTTAAGATGAAAATGGCTGTCAAAAGCAAAGACAAAATAAAACTGTGTGCCAACTTCAAAATGCTTAAATGCAGGCATGCAAAATGTCATAGTAAATGAGAGGCAAGAAAAAGATGAGGATTAAAAAGGAACCCTAAAAATGGTTTGATAAGTGCTAAAAAGCCAGGAAAGATCACCGAAAAAATCCACACATTAGAGGCAGTTATTTCAAAAGGAAAAAGTATTTTAACAACCTGATTAGAAGGCACAAAAGCCAGCATTAAAGTAACTATCTAATGCAACTTCAACACAGGAACCCAAATTGCTGATATATGTCATTAACATGCATTGGCATAATACCGGTCATAAGCCTTATACCGGTCGATTAAAAATAGTGGAACTTAAAGAGATCTACACATGCAACAATAGTTATTTCTGAGGTATGCACACTTCAGACATCTAGGTGTCCAATACATAATTTACAAAGCATCGATAACAATGCATTCGAAGACAACAAGGCCAAAAGTTTTCAGATCATTTTCGGGGCAGGCGAGCTCGTCGTGGGACAAACACACTGTCACGTTCATCGCCAGATTTGTAGATAATAATCACATGTGCTCACGGCACAAGACGAGCATGATTCAACAGCAATCTTGAATTTCTTTTGGTGACCAACAACTCGTGTAAAAGTGTGAAGAACCGCTGCATTATCGCCCGGATCTACGGCTGAATGGGTCAAATTGAACGTACGCCGCCATTTTCCCGCCATTTTTAATGCTACGGCCAGCAGTAAAGTTTTACGTCATAGCGGTTGTGACGGACCAAAATTAAATGAAAATTCTTGTCAGTATACGCCCATTTTCTCATGACTTTTTGTATGCTCATGCAGATTTTTGTTTTGTGCAACTACTAACAGGAAAGAAAGGAACAACAGAGGATGTATAAAGGTACATAGCGGCAGTTAATTGTGCCGTGTTTCGTTCGGCCGGTATAGTGCACCCCCTTCCAACCACGCGCCTGTTCTCCGTGCAGTTCCGCGGTGTGTTCCAATTACGATATTATGTTTTTAGCAGGACCAGAGAGACAAAATAATTTACACAGAAGAAGTGGCAAAGGTAAGCTGTAACAGCAACATGTAACTGGAGAAAATGATGCGTTGATCATTTGCCAAATTAGCATTGCTTGAGAAATTGCAGTAAACCGACCGGTATTATGCCAATGGATGTTACAGTATGAATTATATTTATTGTCTCAGCACTGTGCATGGCGACAAGAGTTGAAAAAGCACTACACTGGTGATGCAGACCGGATCGGCTGGACCAACTGCACTCCCAGCAAGTGGAGCAAGGAACCATGGGAAGTGGCAAAGGTATATATATCATTTTGTGTAATGAATAATCAATTTGTCTCTAGATAAATTGAATAAAAGAAGGATGCTTTCAACTCCTAGTTTTTGATCCCTGTATTTCTTTATAGACAGACATACTTGGGAGTAATGCACTTTGAGTACTGTTGCTATAGTTAGGGAAATCACAACTAATCTTTAGTGTCTGCCATTCTATCAAGTTATGAAAATCATTGGATGGCCTACTGGATAATTGACATTACATTAGTTGCCCTGCTTGTTTCCAATTTCTTTTGTCCTGTGTTGGTTTTTCCTGCCTACGTAGGTGATAAAATTAAGTAGCCTGAGTACCATCCAGAAAGTAGTTAGCTCTTCCATTAATTATACATACAGTCCCTTCTCGCTCTGACATTTATCATAGTACTACTATTATATGTTAGTTGCTTCTCTGCTGTTCTGTCTGGGAACCTTGACCACGTTAACGTCCAGAATCGTGTATCGAATCTTTGGACGAGGTTGCCAATTGGTTCATACTAGGGCTGGGTATCAGTACAGTGTACCGGTACAAAACCGGTTTTTGTTATTGGACCGGTCCAGAAAAACTGGACCTGAAAAAATTAGGTGGACCAGATGTTGGACCGATTAGAAAATTAACAGATTATTTCATCAGGCATTCACACATTTTGGTGCTTGCAGGTGGAAGAAAATAACGAGTGAAGTAGAGTAGAGTTGATAATAATTTCTACCAGGTTTTACAGCCAATCGTACAGGTGCAGTTTAGAGCATTGTAGGATTTTCAAACACCAGTGTAAGTCTAATACTCCACCAAACAGATTTCTTTGTAGTGAAAATAATGGACCATCGGTATGGAGTCATTCTGCATCAGGTCCAGGTTCAGGTCCGGACCTGGACCTGATCCTCTGGACCTGAACCGGACCTGAATTTGCTGTACCAGTACCCACCCCTAGTTCCTACACATGAGCGAATTAAGGAATTGTGTTCCAACACCCGAAATGCCCTCTGTCCGCTTGCTGTTGTCATCAAACAGGCACTCTAGAACCCATGCCTTTATTCGCTCATCAACTGACGTTAGCACCAAATGTCCATGTGGAGGTAAACATCAAATTGAATGTGTGTATTTGCTTGCAAATGATTCCTTCCAATTACCATTTTGTGTCCATTTTTTTTCCTCCAAATCTCCAGGTGTTCATGCTGAAGATGCCTAAGAGTCAGGCAGCTGAGAATACAGGACCTGAGATGTCGGATCCCTCGGCACTCCTGAACTTCCTTGTACACTGCACCTTTTGCCACAAATATGTAAATGTTAAAAGTGCACAAAGGGTAGGTCATTTCCTTGGTGTGAATTGTTGCTATTTTTAAACTTTCTAGTTGATACTTGATTAGGTCTCCTCAAGCGCTTGTTGAGTGGCCTGTGTTGGAAATTCTAAAAAAACAACAACAACGGTGTTCTATATTTTCTTTGATATAGTTAATTTTTTTTATTCTTTAATGTACTTTGGCTTTCACAAGCATTATCGCAAGCTTAAATCCACCACAAACAGTACATTTTCTCCTTACCTCAAAATGAAACTAACGCAAACTCCAAGACATTTACTGTAACAGTACGTGTATATTGTCATTTATCTGATTGTTAGCTTCTGTAGAATCCCTATTTGATGGTAGAGTGCATATCTAACCACTCTTCTGACCAGAAATGTCTTCTTTGTATTTTTCAAGGTTATAGAAATCCGCAACCAAGCCATGCATTCCTTGGACCTGACGTTTGACCGTGACACGTTTAATAATCACATGGAAAAACTGCGGAGTCTGATGTGTGATCCAAAATTGGCCTCAGATCCAGCTGCACAGAAGGCAGCAAAGGAGATTACAAAGGTGGGACTAAAACTGTCTGGGAGATCTAAATAAATGATAATTCTAGTGTCTTGGATCGTAGTTATGACAGGTTATTCAGCATAGCACAATGTATAACCAGTGGCTGCCACACTGCGTGCCTGCGAATTTGGTGTGTTACACTGAAGAGTGTTATACCGTCTATGCACTAGTATACAGAATACAGATACTTGATCTGACCTTATGTTCAATACCGTAAATTCAATTTTTAAATTTTATGGTGATTTTGTAAGGAGTGTTTCTTAATATGTGGCTACAATATTTCTGTTATACAGTGACATGTTATTTGCAGTGTGTGTGAATTTGAGATGCTCACCACAAAAGCCACACTGTAAAATTCTTGCATTTAAAAAAATTGGTCTGGTTTGGTTGTACAGTAGAATACGCTTATTTGGATAGCTCATTTGTCAGCGCATTTTATCCAGTAGTCCGAAGTATCCAACAGTCCGAAGTTGGGCCACTAACGCCCCGAAGGGAGGGGGGGGGGGGGCGAATATAGGATTACTACACTGTACAAAGACACAAACCCCACACACACGATACGGATTTACTTCATTTACAAAAATTTTTAATCAGCCATTTGTTCATCAAGAGCAGTATTCTAAATCACGATACCGCAGTAGTTAACCTACAGTACTGTTTTTCTTTTTTACATGCACGAATGGAACATCAACTGTTTGAATCTATAACATCACTAAATAATGAAATGTGTCCAGCAAAAGATCGAACAGATTCCAGTTCCAAGCTTCACATAATTATATGTTCCGATATTATACATTCAAGTTACATGCGATAATTAATCTACTAAAGGTTTTTTAAGTCGGTGGCTAAATGAACATGTAGAAAAATACGCTTGACTCGCACTGCCGAGGGGGTAACTAAATGAACCACAACAAAGACAAACACAACTCCGCTTGTATACATGCCGGAAAAAATTATGTTGATTTCGCAATTTTGAGCAAAATGACGGTAGGTATTGGAGAGATAAGCTCTTCACCTTCTTCTTTACAAGTTGTGTCCACAAATTACGCTGAAATTTCAAACTCGATGCGGTCTTTTGCGGCGGAAGACGGAAAAAATTCAAAAAATATTTAAAATGGCGTTGCAGCGTGGGTTGAGATATCCCGCCATTCAATACAGCAGATTGCGACTTCACAGTTCATTGACCCCTGTTGCGTGTGCGCTGTGTTAAAATCTACGTAGTGCAGCCGACATCAACTCAATACTGAGACAGTGGACATTTTTGGAGGGTAAACCAAGTTTAGAAGTTGTCTGAAGGTGAAATATGAACTCAAAAGCGTATCAACGTTCCCACGACGTTCACCGATCATGCCTTGCGGCAACTTAACAAAATGGCGCCTAAACAAATGTTTGCACGCTACCACAGCGGTATCGGCAATATGTTCGGTGGAATTTACCTTTCTAACGGTCCTTTTAATGATTTTATGCCTTCATACATACAGTTGTTGAGTAATTTTGGCATCATTTTGTAAGTTTTAGCGTATATTTTCCCATTCTTATTCAGCATAAGTCAACGTAATCCTATCCATAAACCCGAAGTTTGAGACGGTTGGTTATTCAATTCTGCAAAGTCTTATACAATAGAATGAATGTCAAATGGTTTTGGATTTCGTAATTCTATGCAATTACCCGAATTATCCAAGAAGCCGAAATCCAATGAACTGGAGTTCACTGTATTTGTGTTTTTCTGCTAGCTCAAGAAAGAGGAGTTCCACCTTGGGGCTAACAAAGCCTGCATGGATGCTGAGGTGCGTGTGTTCAAGCATGTCATGAGTGAGCACAAGAAGCAGCTCCAGCTGTACAGGGAAGAGCTGGAGGATCATGGGGCCCGGCTGGACACTCTCGAGCACACCGCACTTCCAAAGAAAGAGGTATGTTATCTTATGAGAAATGCAAAAAACTGCAACTTAAGATGAAAATGGCAAACTGAGTGACTTACGGAATGTTGCTTGACAGTAATGTTTCTGGATCTCTGAGTCAGATGAAAACAAATGGCAACACAGACTGACCAAGCATGTTTGTCAATCTCTTTGGGGTTGGCAAACTTCATGACTGCAGATTTAATATGTGGTACTAGGTATAAACTTGTAGTCCTTGCTGTGCTTCTCAGAAAGTAATATTACATTATACAATGCATATACATTTTTGTAGAGCTCTAGTTTATGTACAAAGTAGGGATTATGTACAGAGTAGGGATTCAAAAACATTTCTGCCTGTATTCAATGCAGATGCTGAAGACAGTGGAGGTCCTGTTGGGCATTGTAAACAACAACACTGGCTTGCACCGCGCCCTAAAAGACCAGGCCTTGGAGCTGTCCACCACAGTACAGCAAATCCAGGACAGACTAGGGAAGGCAGAAGGGGACATCACAGACGTGAGAGGTGCCGTGGGTCAACTGGAAGAGGTAGTGGCTAAACACGATAAACAAATTGAAGAGGTCAAGACTGACAACAAACGGCTTGATGAAGAAATCAGTGACGTAAAGAACCAAAGTAAAAAAATCAAGCTTTCTGTTGATGAAGTCAAACAGAAGCTGGAGGCACCATCTGGGAGCACCCCCTCTCTTGGTAGGTCCAAAACAAAACAGTACGCTACATCTCTTAAGGTTAAACTGTCCCTTTCTATTGTTATTGTTATCATGGTAATAAACAAGCGTGTTATTTCCATACACAATATCAACAAGCTTTCCATCCCTTCTCTGACCCTTCTCCCAATAAAATGACCCAAAGTCACATGAATGGCATCATCAAGAGGTCAAAGGTGCCCAGCAGTTGGTATTGGCGCCCGTCTCAGTTAAGCCAAGGGATGGCTGATAGTCTCTAATGCAGATGGCCTCTTTAACGGGGTATTTCACTGACTCTAAGTTAAAACCTAAGCGCAGGGCGAACATCAAGTTCTTGAATTCCCCTTAGGATCCTTACAATGCATTGTGCACTGGTGGGGGAGGACATGACTCTGACAAGAGGAAGAGGTATCAGTACCTTCCTACATATCTGATAGTCACTTGGCTGCTTTCATTAGCTTAGCAACCCTACCATTAGCGAGAAATTGTTCCCGACGTCGGTCACACAAGCAGTTTTGGCAATGCCATTTTACATTCGGGAAAGTGCATGTGACGGAAGTCGGCTATGCAGTCAAAATCATAAACGGCACAGTACACTAAAAGTGGGACTGTATGGGGGTACTTGGATTCTGCAAAAGGATTATCAGACAGATGAGGTAATTTAGCCAAAAGTCAGGCAAATTTGTATCCCCAAAAGTATTCTCTATCAGAAAATAACACTAGCTTCTAGAGTGCCCTTTTACTCCTCTTAAAAAGTTTCAAGCTGATAAGGTTTATCCTCTGATATGTAATGAAATATGTCCTTTCACTTTGCTTGTGTTTGAGTGAGTTTTGCTAAGTTTGAGTTTAAAATCTTACACAGTGTCCTTTCTATTCTAGCTGTGTTCCAGACGTCTGTGAAGAAGTACTTTGAGTTAAAACTGGGTTACCTCAAGCCTCTGATATGGAACGACAACTTCACACTTAACCTCAGTGATATCTTCACCCAGCTAGAGTTGATACAAACAATGGCTGGAAAACAAAGGAAAGAACTGAAGTCATTAGATGACTTGTTCAACCCAGATGTCACAGGACTGTCCACAGCACCAAGGTGCATTCTGATTGAGGGTGAAGCCGGAGGGGGGAAGACAACATTTCTGTCCAAAGAAGCCCTAGATGCCGTATCACAGAAAACAGAGCTGGGCAGACAATACGACATTGTTCTGTTGATCCGACTTCGGGAGGTGAGAGAAGGGGAGACCATTGAGGAGATGGTGTGGGACCAGTGTGTACCTGAAACAACTGAAGGTATTGATGTACAATCCACCAGAACAATCCTACAGATGAACAAGTCCCGTGTGCTCTTCCTCCTAGATGGGTATGATGAGCTGCAACCTGAGGCCAGGGCAGCTGGGCAGGCCATTCCCAAACTGCTGTCTGGCAAATTGTACCCCAACAGCACGATTGTGATCACCTCTCGACCCTCAGCAGGAATGCAGCAGTACACCCGGCCAGACTGCCATGTGCACATCAGGGGCTTCTCTCCTGAATATATGGTGAAATATGTCAAGAAATATTTCATAAGAAATGCTGACATGGCAGAGGACTTCATCAGGCAATATTTCACAGTCATAAGAAATCATAGGCCTTTGGCAATTGATGTTAAAGTACTTTTTAAAAATCAGGATCTCTTAGATATTAGTAACCTATTCCAGACCCCAATTTTCCTGATGTTGGTCTGTGTGTTGTGGGAGGAGGACCAAGAGATGGTGTCTACTGGAACAATGACGGGGCTGTACAACAACCTGCTGACATGTCTGGTTAGAAAGCACTGTAAGCGGGAAGGAGTGGACATGCCAACAAAAGGGCTGCCTACAGACCTGGTTGCTAAGCCATTGCTGCAGTTCGGCAAGCTTGCGCTAGAGGCACTGCTGAGGAATGAGATCCTGCTTGATATTACAGAAGTACAAAGAGAAAATGTGAATTGGGAGTTGCTGTTAAAGCTGGGTGTGGTCTCTTTGGAAGTTTCTTCCTCCAAATTGCATCCTAGGAAACAGCTGAACTTTTCCCACAAGACCATGCAAGAGTTCCTGGCCGGACGATATGTTGCTCATGCTCTGTTGAACCAAGACATTGTAGAGCTACTGCAGCTCACCTCCATAAGCAAGGTGTTTGAACTCAGTAACCTGCTTCAGTTCACGTGTGGCTGTGACTCACGGGCAGCACAAGCTGTGATGGAGGAATTGAGTATTCTCAGTAGCAGAGAGTTTGCATATGTGCAACCAGAGCATTTTGAAGACACGCAAAAGTCTTGCAAAGCCTATGAAGAGTTTGCAAACCTGTGCCTGAACATTCTTTGTGAGAGACAAGAACCAGAAGTGCTTCAGGGTATCAGCCAAGCCCTGCCAATTGTCATACTGAAAAGCTCCATTAACAGTAGAGAAGCCACAGCTCTGAAGTATTACATACAAAACCTTCATTCAGCAAACCTGCCAGACAGGCTTATAGTTGACATTCAGGGAGTCTCTGACAGCAGAGACACTGTTCAGTACCTACAGCAGTGTTTTGCAACTTCACTACCTGAACTTAGATTGGACTTGAATTTGATATCAGGACAGGTGGACTCACCATCAGGACAGTATGACTCACCTGATGTCACAGCCAGACTGGTTTCAGTTCTGAAGAATGTCCCTGGTCTGAGGGTACTGAAATTGATACACACAGACCTAACACCATCATCACTCCTGCCACTTGTGCAGGGGTTCAGCCACATGTCTCTGTTAGAGATGCTTGATCTTTCTTTGAACCCAAACCTTAGTGATGCTGGGATGGAAGTCCTGCAGGCTGGGCTGTCCTGTGTCCCACACCTGGCTATACTCCGTCTTATGAACTTAAACATGACAGATGTGGGCATATCATATCTGTCTCCCATCATGCGACACTTAGTTGGACTGAGATACCTGAACATTCATGGAAATTTCATATCAGACCGTGGGCTGCAATGTCTGGCTGCCAACCTCCACCACCTTACAGCCATGAAGGTGTTGGTTCTCAATAGAACAGGTATCAGTGACACGGGAATATCATCCTTGATCAAAGCTCTGCCTCACCTGGTGCAATTACAGGTGTTGGATGTGTGGTACAATAACATAGGAGACTCAGGGATTGTCTCACTGGTGCAAACACTCTGCCAGCCCAGCAGTTTGGACATGGAACAAAACCCACCTGGTGACAAGAGTCTGGCCACAGCCCCTCACTATAACACCACACTACAGAAGCTGGACATTGGGTTCAATAGTGGAGTAACAGCAGCCGGACTGGGGAGGGTCACACAGCTCATCAGCGCACTGCCGGCACTGACCAGGCTGGACATGTCTGGTTGCAGGTACACACCTGCACACCTGTCTGACACCGCTGCCATGGCCCTGGCCGAGGTTCTCCCCAAACTCCCTGCCCTGGAGTGGCTGGACCTGGAGTACATCTCCATGGAGCCTGCAGGGTTCCAGGCTGTGGTGCAGGCTGCTGAGGAACACCCAACACTGGAGAACCTGGGGTGAGTTACATTTGCACTAGCCTCTACTACACTCTACTTAGGTTGGTGGAAAAATTCGCCAAATGGACACTGAGATTAGCCAAATGGACACTGAGATAACAAACAGAATACAGAAGGGTTTGCTAACCTGGAAGTACTGTTACTTAGTGTTTAAGTCAACAGTTAGTGGCATGTATTTCCTGACTGGCTTGCATGTTATTTCAACAATTTTTCAGCAAACTATATGCTTGGTACTACTGGTAAAGTCTATATTTGCACTATTGATAGGTGTACCTATATACACCAGCCTGTTCTACAATGTAGTAGTAATGTCCTTGGTAGTAGTACCCTGTTACTTGTTTATACTGAAGAGGTGCATAACTCTGGTCCACAACAAACATCCAAAAGGTACATGTATGTTCCAACCTCAAGTGTGCATTAACCTATTTGGCACCAAATGGATTATTTTGTAGATCCTGCTGTTAAAGTGAGATTTAATGTAACTAAGTTATTTCTTTATCCATACACAGCTACACTGAGGAACTATTTCCTGAGGGAGCAGACACCACAGCCAGCTGCCTGAACTTCATGAAGATACAGAAGCAGATGATGATGATTTACTTCTGAGTTCCCAACATGCCTGCCTGATCTGTACATTGTCTCAGCTGAGGTTAGCATTCTGTACTTTATTCATGCCCTCTATTGTTTAACTTCGTAATCATTGTTGTTATTGATTTACCTGCCCAATTTCACTGACAATAACAAATTCACACCAGCAGGTGTGCTAACAGGTGTGCTAACAGGTGTGTGTGTTACAGGTGTGGCTGTCCCGACAGGTGCCCTCCAGTCTGGACCCCCTGTGTAAGTACACCAGCAGGTGTAAGGTGTGCAGACCATAGTTATGCTAACAGGTGTGTTTGTTACAGGTGTGGCTGTCCCGACAGGTGCCTTCCAGTCTGGACCCCCCTGTGTAAGTACACCAGCAGGTGTAAGGTGTGGGGACCACAGGTGTGCTAACAGGTGTGTTTGTTACAGGTGTGGCTGTCCCGACAGGTGCCCTCCAGTCTGGACCCCCTGTGTAAGTACACCAGCAGGTGTAAGGTGTGGGGACCACAGGTGTGCTAACAGGTGTGGCTGTCCCGACAGGTGCCCCCCAGTCTGTGCCCCCTATGCAAGTACACCAGCAGGTGTAAGGTGTGGGGACCACAGGTGTGCTAACAGGTGTGTTTGTTACAGGTGTGGCTGTCCCGACAGGTGCCCTCCAGTCTGTACCCCCTGTGCAAGTATACCAGCAGGTGTAAGGTGTGGGGACCACAGGTGTGCTAACAGGTGTGTTTGTTACAGGTGTGGCTGTCCCGACAGGTGCCCTCCAGTCTGGACCCCCTGTGTAAGTACACCAGAAGGTGTAAGGTGTGGGGGACCACAGGTGTGCTAACAGGTGTGTTTGTTACAGGTGTGGCTGTCCCTACAGTTGCCCTCCAATCAGGACTATCTAGGTACACCTGCAGGTGTGAGATATTTGGACCACAGGTGCCCTCCAGTCTGGACCCCCTGTGTAAGTATACCAGCAGGTGTAAGGTTTGGGGGACGGCCTACGTGGACAGGGAGAAACTGGACATCGACCTGCCGACAGCCGAGCAGTTCTACGAGCAGCCTACCAGAAACTCCTGCAGTTAGAAAACCACTTCAGGGAGAAGTATAGGCAGGTGACAGGTCAAAGATCAGGGGTCAATTACAGTGGTATTAGGTCAGAGGTCCTAAGAAGTAACCTTTTGTTGAACTGTGGGGAATGAAGGAACTTTCTATTGAAGCATCACACATTTGGAGAGTTCAAGCTTGGGTCAAATGATTTTCAATACTGTTTCTTTTTGGTATTGATCTTTTGTGCTATGTGTTGTATATGACATTTTATTTGAGGAAGAATTTTAGTAAAAAAAATGACTTTTGAAGTTGTAAGTCAATTAACCTAGCTAGATTCACTTGTTAACACTCCAATTTGATCAGTACATGTAACGTTATCTTTACACACTGTTGTAATTTCAAGGAAAGTAGTGAACGCAATGTATTTTCTTTTTTATTACATACTTATACAAGTATCTCGAACATGTTTATTCTAGTTGATTGGAATGATACATAGTTTGGTAATCAGCTTGTTTTATGTACTGCCGGGTATATGCTTATTTGTTTGATGTATTGCTGTGTATATGATTATGTCTGGACCAAAATTGTACCTATTCTAGTAGACATTTGTGAGGACTATCACAGAGAGAACCCATTTTATTTCCATTGTAAAATGTTGTGCCAATCTGTAATTTGTGATGTGTTGAATAAATCATGCCAAGAAATGTCCTGTTTTTCCAGTGTTGTATCTGATGATGAGAGGGAAGAATGTTAATTATTCTTAACAAAAAAATTATGAAAATATATAATTTTGTAAAAGGGTTTTAAACAGGAAAACAAACTGAAATGGTCCTTTTTGTTGTAAATATTTTAAAGTCCTTGCATGAAAGAAACCAAGAAATAAGCTTGAGAAATTATGAAAGTTGGCTGTGACCACTCAAAAAGGCACTTTATTCATAAGAATCACTGAATGAAAGTTTAAAATGTACACAGTACAGGCAAGGATAGTAAAGGCCCTTGAGGTGCTGCTGAATTACAATATTACGCATCTATGGAATGCACACAAGTTCTTAGAACATTTTCACAATGAGTCCAATACTCAACAAAGTAACATTAGTCCTTTTTGTAAAAACACCATGATCATGAGACATTGCAAAAAAGAATTGTCTAGGGAATTCATTGATGTCTTTTTTCACATTATCAACTTGAATCCAATAGTAACTTTTTTTATGCAAGCACCATAGGCTCCGCCTCTAAGGCGCCGCCAAAAATTTGCCCACCACGGAAGGGTCCATGTTCTCAACCTCGCAAGAGTAAGAAATCTGAAATTATTTCAATCATTGCCAAGCGCACAGTTTGGTATGTTGTAAATTTAGTGTGACAAAATATATACTACAAGTAAAAAAAATAGACATATATAGTTCTTGCCTCACTTCATACGTTTTCTTTTATGACTAGATTTATACGATAACCCCCTATAAACGTTACAGTCACCTAAATAAACTCTTCCAAAGTCCAAGATGGCGGTGTTTAGGCGGAAGTAAAAAAGGCGCGCAACTCGAATCCAAAAGTTTGCTGGAAGTTTTCTGGGGACAACCACGAAGAAAGTAAGTACAGATCCCATCGGTTGACTGTTCAGGGTTTCAAGATCCAGCAGATATATGTAAATGTACTGATTTGTCGTCAATATCGTGATGAAAAATAATACAAACTTCCGTTAGATTCTAACGGTCCAGTTTACCCTGTGTTTGTGCATATGTATTGCACCTCATACCTGACACACACCTGTCTGTTTGAGGTCCTGTTATCACATACCTGACACACATCTGTCTGTTTCAGGTGCTGTTACCACATACCTGACACACACCTGGCTAGTTGATGTTGACTCCAAAGTTCTTGAAATGGTGACCAATCCTCGCCAGGATCTGTACCTGGAGATATCCCAGAACCTTGTAGATCGAGAACTAACAGATCTCCGTAACTACGTCAGTGGTGCAAACATCTTACCAGCGGGAATTGTCCAACACGCCAATGCTCACGAAATCTGTATCCAACTGGAGAAAGAACAGAAGTTAAAGCCGGGAGATCTCACCCTTCTGGTGGACCTGTTAAGAAAAATCAGCAGACGTGATTATGGAATCATTATGCTCACAAGGCAGAGAAGATTGCTGAGGATGAAAAGAAAGGTATGGTAAAATTCTGCAACAGTCATAATGTAGGACTTACAGGCACCCGGTATGAATCATGCTGTAGTGAAAGCACTTACTGTAGGCATAATGCTGTCATGCTATATGGTAATGGAGTAATGTAAATAAATATCTTAATTAACTTCTGGAAGCACATGTCCTTACCATGATGTTGGTCGAGTTGGCAGTCCAGTTTATGATATGTGTCTTAAATGTTTTTGGCACATAACCCAGCCACATTAGTTACTAGCTATATAGTATTTTAGACATGAAAATATGGACAGTACATTGTGATGATGACATTGAAAGCTTGGACATGCTGTCTTTATCATTAGATTAATGCAATCATACTTTTTTTTTGAAATTCAGTGTCTGCAGCATCTTGTAGCAGTCAACCCATCGTCCCTGCCAAAGAAACAAGTGAGGAAGGTAGAAATTCTTGTTTTATGCATCATTCATACTATAGAAAAACATTACTGCTGTATATCTGATACACCATTGTGATTACATGACTACTAGTAAGTACTTGTAGTTGTAGTAGAGGGTATCTAGAGTGATACATTTTATAAACATACCTATGTATAGGACATTGACAGTGACAAAACAATGAAAACTTATTAAGTAAGTATTGCCCAAAACACACAAAGATGGAAATAAAACATTCATGTAACTTGTAAGAAGACTTAGGGCCTAATCTATGGAGTTACTAGAAAGATGTTGATGTTGATGTGAAAATCAGTATTGGCGGTATGTTAATTGTTATTTTCCAAAATTAGATAATTTGCTTAATATTGTTCTTTTGTTCTCGTTGGCACAGCCAGCCTTACCTGTTTCACAATAATAACACAAAAATAAGTCTCACATTATGTAAAATGAATAAATTACACATCTCTCTGACACAGCTTCATCCCAACCCTGTACCAGCCAGCAGAAGAGGAGGCGAGAGGATGGAGAAGAGTCTCCTGTGAAGAAGAAACCAGCTCCTTCTAGAGATCTAGAGGAAGCATCATCAGTGGGAGGTGAGAGATGACGTATATGGTATATAGTTCTATACAGTTCTTATACAGTACTTAAAAGTCACTAAGATGACACGATGTACCTTTTTATTCTTTCATATTTTATGCTCCTTCCCGGAGCATGCGGAGGCAGGGAGAGAGTGAGTGATGAGTTATTTTATGTTATATTTTTGAAGGCTTGCAGGATTAAAGAATACCGGTAGTCTTTTTGTTTATTTGTTTATTAAAATTCACCACACAAGTGGAAGGGGCGGGGGAACAGGTGGTGACACCTTTACTGGCCCTCGCCCCGACATAAAAATACAATAAAGACAGCAGATTAAGATTAATACTAAACGCCATAAACAATCGATCAGACTACCGAGCCCTTAATTCCTGGCAGAAGAATAATGAAGTATCAAAATGCTGTAAAAGAGGGTTAAAAACTTTTGATAGAATCTAGATCTTCTGCTCTGTTTAATTCCCCCGTAAAAGTTAGAAAGTCAATTTAAATCACTGAACCTGTTGTAAAATATTGCTTACTAATGTTCTGAAAAACATAACATGAGTCCTTCCTCTGTTCTCTTCCAGTTGGAGCTACAGGAACTGAGTCTTCTTCACTGACAGGTATGATTCTGACAGAACTATGATATTAAATTCATATTAGAAATTATAGCTATGGGACATCTCATATAAGTTTGAAGATCCTGTAACAATTACTGTTAAACTTTCAATGAATGGTTTATGTGCCGTAGCAGAAAATTGGGCAGAATAACATTTACTGAAAAGGATGGCAAAAACTACTGCAAGTATCAGAGTTCAAGCTGACAAAGTTTATCCTCTGTCTATATAATATATAAAATGTATACTGTAAATGCACAAACTCCGCAGTTGTTTAATGTTCGCGGTTTTCGCGGTGGCCGCTTCACCGCGAACTTAAAACCACTGCAAACATTTTTCAATGGCAGTAAGAGACTACAGTGCACAGGCTACAGTGAAATTAAAACCACCTCGAAAAATCCTTTTTCCCGCTACTGCAAAATTAAATCCCCACAAAATTAACTGCATCTACAGTATGTGATGTCTTTGCACTTTGCCTGAGTTATGTCCTCACTACCTTGGACATTAAAATCTTACAACAGTGTCCTTTGACACTCTTCTATTTCAGATGTGTTAAGCAAGTCTGTGAAGAAGTACTATGAGTTGAATTTGTCTCACTTTAAGCCTCTGATCTGGAATGACAACTTCACGCTTACCCTCAGTGATGTCTTCACCCAGTTAGAGTTGGTACCAACAAGTGAAAAACAGCTCAAAAGGCACAGGCCTAAAGAACATCCCTGGTCCCCATCAGTGCAAGAAGAGCAAAGGAAAGAACTGAAGTCATTAGATGACTTGTTCAACCCAGATGTCACAGGACTGAGCACAGCACCAAGGTGCATTCTGATTGAAGGTGAAGCCGGAGGGGGAAAGACAACATTTCTGTCCAAAGAAGCCCTAGATGCCATCTCAAAGAAAACAGAGCTGGGCAAACAACATGACTTGGTCTTGTTGATCCGACTTCGGGAGGTGAAAGAGGGGGAGACCATAGAGGAGATGGTGTGGGACCAGTGTGTTCCTGAAACAGCTGAAGGTATTGATGTACAATCCATCAGAAAAATTCTACAGAAGAACGAGTGTCGTGTGCTCTTCCTCCTAGATGGGTATGATGAGCTGCGACCTGAGGCCAGTGCAGCTGGGCAGGCCATTCCCAAACTGCTGTCAGGCAAGTTTTACCCCAACAGCACAATTGTGATCACCTCCCGACCCACAGCAGGAGTGCAGCAGCACACCCGGCCAGACTGTTGCATACATGTCATTGGCTTCTCACCTGAACATATAGTAAAATATGTGAGGAAATATTTCTCAAGCACCAAAAATCCTAAGCTGGCAGAGGATTTCATCAAGCAGTACTTCACTAGTGATGATGATGATGATGATGACTACGATGACAATTATGGACATAGTTATGAATCATCTTTTGGCAGTCAGGAAGAGGAGGAGGTCCTGGAGGATGATGATGAGGAGAATCTTCTAAATAATCTAATCCAGATCCCAATGTTCCTGATGTTCCTCTGTGTGTTGTGGGAAGAGGACCAAAAGAAGGTGTCTACAGGAACAATGACGGGGCTGTACGACAACCTGCTGACATGTCTGGTTACTAGTAGAAGATTCTGTAAGCGGGAAGGAGTGGACATGTCAATAGAAGAATTGCCTACAGAGGTTGCTGAGTCACTACTGCAGTTCGGCAAGCTTGCGCTAGAGGCACTGCTGAGGAATGAGACCCTGCTTGATTTTAAAGAAGTAGAGAAGAAAAAGTTGAATTGGGAATCATTTCTAAAGCTGGGTGTGGTCTCCCTTGGGTTATCTTCCTCTAAAGTAAATCCTAGGAAACAGTTGCATTTTCCACACAAGACCATGCAAGAGTTCCTGGCTGGACGATATGTTGCTCATGCTCTGGTGAACCAAGACATTGTAGAGCTGTTGCAGCTCACCTCCATAGCCAAGGCACTGGAACTCAGTAACCTGCTTCAGTTCACATGTGGCTGCGACTCACGTGCAGCACAAGCTGTGATGGAGGAACTGAGCAAGCTCAGCAGCACAGAGTTCACACACATACGACCAGATCATTTTCAATGTTCAAATGTTCCCATGGATCAAGACATGGAAAATTCCTGCCCATCCTACAGAAAGTTTGCATCCTTGTGCCTGACCATCCTTAGTGAGAGAAGAGAACCGGAAGTGCTTCAGGGCATCAGTCAGGCCCTGCCTATTGTCATCCTGGACAGCTCCATTAACAGTAGAGAAGCCACAGCTCTGAAGTATTACATACAAAATCTTCATTCAGCAAAGATGCCAGACAGGCTCATACTTAAGGCTTATACCAGAAGCAATGGCAACAGAGACACAATTCAGTACCTACAGCAGTGTTTTACAACTCAACTTCCTGGACTTGAATTAGATCTGAAACTATCAATTTGAAAGTACTATCTGTGCAATGAGTTTAACTCACCTGATAAGACAACCAGGCTGGTTTCAGTTCTGAAGAATGTTCCTGGTTTGAAGGTATTGGGTCTGGCACAAACAGACCTAACACCATCATCGCTCCAGCCACTTGTGCAGGGGTTCAGCCACATGTCACTGTTAGAGGAGCTGGATCTTACTGCGAATGATGACCTTCGTGATGCTGGGATGGAAGTCCTGCAGGTTGGGCTGTCCAATGTTCCACACCTGACAGTACTCCGTCTTTGGGGAGTCAACATGACAGCTGTGGGTATGACGTCCCTGGCTCCCTACATGCGCCACCTAGTGGAGCTGAAAGAACTGGATATAAGTTATAATGAGATCGGTGACACTGGGCGAAAATCTCTCACCACCATCCTCCCCATCTTCACAGCCATGCAGGTGTTGTGCCTGTGTAGCATCGGTATCAGCCCCACAGGCATGCGCACACTGGTCCCTGCACTGCGTCAGCTAACCAAGCTGATCAAACTGGACATTAGTTATAATGCCATAGGAGACTTCGGGCTTGAATGCCTGGCTGCTATCCTCCACCACCTCACAGTCATGAAGGTGTTGGATCTCACTGGGACCGGTATCAGTGACAGTGGAATATCATCCCTGATCAAAGCTCTGCCTTACCTGGTGCAATTACAGGTGTTGGATGTGAGATGCAATAACATAGGGGACACAGGGATTATCTTACTGGTGCAAACACTCTGCCAGCCCAGCAGTTTGGACACGGAACTAAACCCACCTGGTGACAAGAGTCTGGCCATAGCCTCTCACTGTAATACCACACTACGGGAGCTGCATATCGGGCTCAATAGGAGGGTAACAGGAGCTGGACTGGGGAGGGTCGCACAGCTCCTCAGTGCACTGCCAGCATTGACCTTTCTGGACATGTGTCGTTGCCCGGACACACCTACACACCTGCCTGACACCGCTGCCATGGCTCTGGCCGAGGCTCTGCCAAAACTCCTGGCCTTGAAGCAGCTGTATTTGGGGTACATCTCCATGGAGCCTGCAGGGTTCCAGGCTGTGGTGCAGGCTGCTGAGGAACACACAACACTGACGAGTCTGCAGTGAGCTATTCTGGTTATCCTATTCTAATGCTTGGTCACAAGCAACTGCCAGTGATAGGCATACTGTAATGTAATTGAGGGTAGCCTAAAGGGACTCTAATGTCCAGTGATGTTTGATAAAATTCTAAGTGTTACAAATTCGTTATCCTAAAGGCATACTGTACTTCAGGGTTCTTACATGTATATAGGGACTCAAAGTATTTAGTAATACCAGAATTTTGATAATACCAGAATTTTTAGTTATGTGTGAATTAACATTTGCTGTACATGTGCCTAGGTTTCCTTTTTTCTCATACACAGTTACTGTAAGGATCTAGTTCCTGAGGGAGCGGACACCACAGCCAGCTGTCTGCTGCTGCTGGACTGAGTTGCCAACATGCCGACCTGTTCTGCGCATTGTCTCAGCTGAGGTCAGCATTCTGTATTTGTCAAGATCGGGAAAGAGTGTTGCCAACATATGGGGAACATTGAAATAGAAGTGCTTTTGTTTCCATTTATGAGAAGATTAATACAACATAAAGTTCTTTTATTATTTCTAAAGCATGAGTCCAACATTTTCTTTAGCACCAAAGAATGATTATATGTGATAGAAATAAGCTTCTTCACTGAAAATTTCCACTACTGTATTTCTCCAGCTACAGACAGGTGCCCTCCAGTCTGGACCCCCTGTGTAAGTGCACCAGCAGGTGTAAAGTCTGGGGACCACAGGTGTACTAACAGGTGTGTTTGTTACAGGTGTGGCTGTCCCGACAGGTGCCCTCCAGTCTGGACCCCCTGTGTAAGTACACCAGCAGGTGTAAAGTGTGGGGACCACAGGTGTACTAACAGGTGTGTTTGTTACAGGTGTGGCTGTCCCGACAGGTGCCCTCCAGTCTGGACCCCCTGTGTAAGTGCACCAGCAGGTGTAAGGTGTGGGGGACGGCCTACGTGGACAGGGAGAAACTGGACATCGACCTGCTGACAGCCGGGCAGTTCTACCAGAAACCTTGCAGTTAGAAAACCACTTCAGGGAGAAGTATAGGGAGGTCAGGCAAAGTTTAGAGGTCATTGATCAAAGATGGTCAAAGAATTAGGTCAGATGCCCTTAGAAGTGGAATGTAAATGACATTTTATTTGAGGAAGAATTTTAGTCAAAAGAAAGACTCTATAAGTTGTAATTCAATGAATGAACCTAGATTCACTTGAGAACATTCCCATTTGATTGTATCTTTACAGAATTTTGTAACTTCTTGAAGGAAACAAGTGGACATAATGTATTTTTTAATATTATTTTTTTATTAGATATCTCCAACATGTTTATTCTTGTTAATCGGAATGATCAGCTACATACATGCAGTTTGGTGGTAATCAGCTTGTTTAGTGCTGCGTATATGATTATGACAGGCCCAAAATTGTACAAACCTTTACTTATTCTAGTACTAGTAGTAGATAATGATAAGTGTTTGTCACGGGGAATTATCACAGAGAGAACCCACTTTATTTCTGTTGTCAGATATTTTGTTCCAATCTGAAATAATCTGTGATGTGTTGAATAAATGGTGCCAAGAGATGCCCAGATTTCTGTGTTGTATCTGATGGTAGGATGGGGTTTTGTGCGCGTGAAAAAGTTGCGCGTGAAAATATGCAAATTAGCTGATTCCCAAGGGATTCAAAAAGTTTTTGCAGTTTTATACTTAAAAGCTCAAACAAGATGGCGCAAAATGGAATCAAGTATCATATTGCTGCATTCTAGAGTACAAAATCTCAATCTGAGTGCTTTTCAAGTGATTTTTCAATGTTAAGTTTTTACGCGCCAAAAAGTTTGAAATTTGCGCGTGAAACAATCT
The DNA here is from genome assembly GCF_000003815.2 of Branchiostoma floridae. Classification (NCBI taxonomy): domain Eukaryota; kingdom Metazoa; phylum Chordata; class Leptocardii; order Amphioxiformes; family Branchiostomatidae; genus Branchiostoma; species Branchiostoma floridae. Next base: position 20,425,755 of record NC_049989.1, on the reverse strand, counting down.
GCTTCAAGAAAGATGAAATTTAGCTTCTAGAATTTAGAAAAGCCTCAGATTGTTATATTATACAATATAAAACATCATATGTGTAATCTTTCCATGTATTTCTGTCCAATTTACTTGATTTTGAAATTTTCAAAATATGCAAATTAACCTATTCCCAAGGGATCTAAAAATCAGTTTTTTTTCAAACCAAAAATTTAGGTAACAGATGGGAAATTATATCATAGGTTCACATTTTTATGCCTTAGAATTCCTTGCTGCACATTTTCTGACATATTTCAGGAACTTTGTTTTTTCACGCGCAGATTTTTCATGCGCACGCGCAAATTCTTCACGCGCAGAAAACCCATTCCCCTGATGTTGAGAGGGATGAATGTTAATTATTCTTAAACATGTAACAAAAAAGTCATACGAAAATATATAATGTTCATTGTAAAATGGTTTTAAACAGGAAAACAAACTGAAATGGTCCCTTTTGTTGTAAATGTTTAAACTTCATTGCATGAAGGAAACCAAGAAACAAGCTTAAACATTATGAATGGCTGCTCCAAAAGGCACTTTTGCTCACAGGAGTCACTGAATGAAAGTTTAAAATGTACAGAGCTTCTCAAGATGCTTCCAAATATTACTCTATGGAATATACACAAGTTCTCATCATTCCTAAAATCTATTGTGATGAATTTGTTGATTTTATATCCAGATTAATTGTCACAGTTGGGCTGTATACATAGCTATAAAGTCTCCTCCCACTGTTGAGCCTTTTACGACACACACAGAGGTGTTAACTGCACGGGGAATATTTTCACATTGAGTCCATTACTACACAGTAGTCCTTTTGTGCAGACACCATGATCATGTGGTGTTACCCACAAATAATCTAGGGAATTGCTTTCTTTTAAAGCTATGTACGATAACACCCTATTGTTACATATCAAAGCAGTTCCAAAGTCCAAGATGGCGCCGATTAGGTGGAATTTTATAACAACATTATCAACTTATCATATGAATATCAACTTGAATCCAATACTACAGTAGTTTCTGTGCAAGCAACATTTTCGTGAGATGTTACCAGAAACTAATCGTTAAACGAATCAATGAATTCATTAACATATCTTGAATTCAACACAATATAGGCTCCGCCTCTGAGGCGCCGCCAAAAACTTGCCCACCAGGAGTGGTTGTTTTCACGGAAGGGTCCATTTTCTCAACCTCGCAAGAGTAAAAATAATCTGAAATTATTTCAATCATTGCCAAGCGCACAGTTTGGTATGTTGTAAATTTAGTGTGAAAAAAATATATACTACAAATAAAAGAATGGACTTAGATAGTTCTTGCCTCACTTGATACGTTTTCTTTTATGACTATATTTATCGGATAACCCCCTACAGTCACATAAATAAACTCTTCCAAAGTCCAAGATGGCGGTGATTAGGCGGAAGTAAAAAAGGCGCGCAACTCGAATCCAAAAGTTTGCTGGAAGTTTACTGGGGACAACCACGAAGGAAGTAAGTACAGATCCCGTCTGTCGACTGTTCAGGGTTTCAAGACCCAGCAGACATGTGTGATTTGTCGGCAATATCGCGAAATATAAAACAAAACTGCCGTTTAGATCATAATATATTTCTAACGGTCCAGTTCACCCCTGGGTAAATACGTGCAAAGTTCACAGCAATTACCTGGTCACAGTAAAATGAGGAAGAATATTCATTGGGAAAATACAATTTACCTTATCATCACATGTTCATATCTGTTGTTTTGTTCCCTCATAGTCATGCCCGGCCATTTTTATTGTCCCGTCACACTCGTTGCGTTGGGGGCTTTAATAGACGACTTTTAGCGTTTGCCTAGCCTTAGTCTGTGTAACACAAACTCCGCTGTCCAGGGCTCTAACTGGCCCCTCCCCGCGATGTTTGGCGGGCTGCTATAAGCGAGATTTAATCAGGCTAGCCTAGCCTATGTCATGTGTGTTTGTCTTGTGTGTCTTTGTGTGTGTGTGTGTGTCTCTCTCTCTCTCTCTGTCTGTGTGTGAAAGGACCATTGAACCCTTTAGTCCCATAACTAAGAATTTATGTTTGTGAATGGGCAGCATGACTAGAAAAGGCCTGGAAGAATTGTAAATTGAATTGATGTTTGACATGTGGATTACGTTTTTTCGAGACCTGATTGATTTGATTTATTAAATGATTATATTGTTAGCCTCCTACGTCTTGTTGTGGTACTACTGACATGCTATAGTATTAGTTGTGATGTTTGAGTGGTAGATAGCTCTTGGGCAGAGAGTAATTTTCATTTCTAAAACTCAGTCATTTTAAGGTTATGAGAATACATTTTCAGCACTTTAAATCAATGTCATGAAGTTGAGATTGTTTGGCGGGGATTGGGTGGAATTTTTGTCCGTCCTAACAAAAATCAAAATATATCCAAATATTATGAACTAAGAATGGAGAGATAATTCCTGGAGACAGCCCTGTAACTGACATACATTTGCCTGTTTTGGCTGTTGTCATATAGCTGACACATACCTACTAGTAACCGTTTCAGGTGGTGTTACCACATACGTATACCTGACACACACCTGTCTGTTTCAGGTGGTGTTAACATATACCTGACACACACCTGTCTGTTTCAGGTGGTGTTACCACATTCCTGACACACACCTCAGTCCTGTCTGTTTCAGGTGCTGTTATACCACATACCTGATATCTGTGTGTCATCATGGCTGAGGGACAAGGTGCGGCTGGTCACACAGGGGAAACTGCAGGTGAGATATGCTGTTTCTTATACACTTTGTAAGTGGCATTGTAAGTGGAAGAGCGCACTTCTGTGTTGTTGAAGGGGATAAGTGGGACGTGGGACCGCCTAGCGTAGTGGGACCGTGTTCGCCCCGTGACCGAGAGGTTGCGGGTTCGAATCCGCCTGCCGTGTTACTGATCTTGTGCCCATCTCCATGTAATAAATTAAAGGCTAACTGTCTCTGTACCTTTGACTGTAAAAACTTGGTGCAATTGACTATAAATTCTACTTGACTTCGCTATTGTTGTCTTCTTGGCCCCCCGGTTAGACCCCAAATGGCTGCCGACATAGTGTGTCCATTTTGTAATTGGCGAAACCTGTTCCTCTGTTGTTGTTTTTCAGGTCTGTTTTTTTCCGGATTGGTCCAAGAAGAAAACAAATGTTTTGTACCCGTATGATGTACTGGTCCCTACACCTAACTGTTGGTATACCATATGTGTTTAGTCCTATGTTCAACCTTCCTGGCCACTTTGATTTCATACTGAAGGCAACTTTTTTTTTTTGCCAAACTTTTTTTTTATTCGCTCGCTCGCATCAGTTTTGGAGTTTCCGGAGGATGTCATCCATATAATCAAATCAACATGGCCTTACAAATGATGAATTAATGTTACATTACAGGTGTCCGTAAGTTCTTCTATTACATCAAGGAAAAGGTGAGTTCAGACTGGAAGGACCTGGCCTTCCATCTTGGGTTGGAACAACCCGACATCGACAACATTGAAGGGAGAAACCGAGATGACAAGTCTCGCTGTATGGACCTGTTGGAGGAATGGCTGAAGCGTAACGGAGAGAGAGCCATCATAGAGGTCCTGATGGAGGCTCTGTCTGAGGCAAACCTGCAGAGTGGTCTGGATGGGCTAAGGGAAAAAGTTGAAGGCAAGAAGTGTCATTACCGTATTCTCTGTGTTGATTTTGTCTGATTTTAAAGTATTCCTTTCATAGAAGTACATTAAGATAGCATAGTCTGTTGAAGGTCTAAGGAAGGACTTCCCTGGTAAGAAGCGTACAATTAGTATGTATTACATTGATATCTTCCTAAAAACTACAATATCATTTTCATTTCTTATTGCTTTAGGCCACAACCAATTTTATAATAAATGCTTCTCAGATTCTATTTTTAGCAATTTGAAAAAAAAATTGACACCTCCCATTGACAAAATTTCAAAATTGAGGCTTTGCTAACCAGCGACCCCCTAAATATTGAAAGTTTGGGTTTTCCTGTCCGTATTTCGCTGGGATTTTTGCTGTCCGTATTTCGCTGGGATTTTTGCACACAATTCACTATTTGTTCGGCGAATCGGTACAGATTTTCCCCGCCACTATGACCCAGACATTGGCCTTATTAGTTGATCTATGGTACAAAGTTGATGTTCTTGAGAGGAAATAAGACGCCACACAACGTTTTAAAATACATTTTAAAACATTTATATTTGACAGTCTCTGCTTTTAGTACATCAAAAACCAAACATGCTGGTCAGAAAACAACGGGTGCAAATTCCTAACGGAGTAGTTTCTCTTTTCATTTGCACTATATTGCAGCACGACGGAAAAATTATGCGTTTACATAAGAAATGGTAGATGTAAAAACTAGAAGTATAACATTGCTTGTATAACTGCCAAACAACGTGTGCTAGAACAACCAAACTTGGTCGCTTTTCCTAAAATGGTGTTGGCAACAATTTACAAAAAATAGTATAAGGTTATCATTTTTTGTGTTGCCATGGCAATGGGCTTCTGAAAAGCATATTTTACAAAAATTCCTTAAGTTTGCATTAAACAATGGGATTTTAAGGTTTTCTTGCTACTAACCACAAGTATCATACTTTCATAGTGCAACTACGTGCAGAGGACATGCGAAACAACATACGAAGGTGGCAAAGGGAACAAAGAGATACAGATGCGAACTCATCAGATCGGACAACAAAAAGTACTCTGTCATTAGAGGTTGCTCTCCATCAGAGTAAAAAGGGCCACATTTATGAACTGGAATTGTTTGGACAAAATGTTGCAAGTTAGTTAATGGACTTCTTACTGGTGTAAAACCTCTTGATATTATGATTTTATTGACACCAATACTGTACTTGAATCTTTCCTCTGAGACAGGTACACTCCAACCCTCTACCAGCCAGCTGAGAAGAAAGGGGAAGAGAAGGAGACAGAAGAAGAAGAAACCAACTCCTTGTGGAGAGGAAGGTGAGAGGAGGTTCAAAATGTAGTCATAAATTGGTATAGCCTATGCACATTAAATGTGCCTGCAATATTTTCTAACTATGGCTAACTTGGCCTGGTTAGGATTAGATCCCAATTGGAAAGTGTGGCAGCACTTGCAATGCAGATCAAACTTCCAAAGATCGGTCACGAAGTAACAAAGTTCAAGCTGACATGGTTTATCCTCTGATATATAATGGTGTCTTTGTATGTTTTAAGTAAGTAAGTAAATAAGTCCTGTCCAGCCATAACCACAAACCAGACTAGATACTCCCTGCTGTACTCTGCCAGGAATATAAACTAATTATATTTTGTAGAAGCCATGAGGAGTCAGGCCAGTGTCTGCTGCCAGAAACAATGGCATGGTATTACGCTACGAGGCTAAGACTAGTAAGAGCATGTTACTATCCCATCTGTGTCCACTAATTGTAAACAGATATAGCTGTCAAACTAAGTAAAATGACCAAGAAACTAGCTCAGATATTGACCAGATTTTCAGTTACTTTACAGTGACACTAACTTAAAGGTTACCCAAGCGAACCTTGATCTCAGGTTGGAACTACATGAGAAGCTAGTTCCCATGTAAAGCTCACTGAAACTATGTTGGCTCCTGCTTGGAACTATAGCATATTATCCGTGACCAAGTTACCCCGCCCATAGCTGTCAGCCATCCCAGGCCTTCTAGCCATCTGTATCTGAGTAGGTCCACCCAAATGTACCATGTAATTGGGAAAACACTCTGAGCCTCACAGGGAGTACATGTGGGTTTGACATCTGCCTAAGTAGGTTCTGACCATGCCTAAGTAGGTCCTGACAAATGCACTGTGAAATTGGGGAAACAGTCAGCCTCACCAAGGAGAGGGAAACTCCTTGGCCTCACAAGGGCAGCAGGTATGGGCAGGAGTGCCAGGACTAATCATTCATACATTTATACATGTGTACAGTGTAGACCTACCTCTTTTTGGCTGAGCAAGAATTTCTAATGCTAGCCAAGATTGCATCATATTGGTGTTTTGTAAAGTTTTTCACATGGCTTGTGAGAGGATCAGTGTCCCCCAGGGGTTGATGACCTACATTCAAAGTTTCAAAGTTTGGGAATGGGGGAGGCTGGAGTACTTACCAAAAGGTTTTGGCTAGTGACAGGATCGTCCTGTCAACAGTAGAAAACTTTGCCAGATATAGGCACGTGCCGTCTCCAATTGACCGTGGCTTCCTGCTGTGTTTTGTAATTAGCGAGGGGCGGGCGGTCTCTACCACGAAAGTCTAAAAGGAGTAGCTACGGTTCTTGTGAGTATAATAATGTGCCTATTATTTACAGAGGTCGCTGTACTTGCTTGCGTTCATAAAGATTGTTGTTGTTTAAACAAGCTTAGCGATGATTTGCCTGTGCGTGGTAAACATGCGTGGATCACGGAGTTTATTGTAAACTATAAACTCCTCCGAGTTTATATACTATAAACGGATCCGAGCATGGCCGTGCAACACGATCGAGGCGGAGATCGACAAGCCTGTACGCTGCGCGATACCATGCAAAGATCGAGTAGTTTATCTATGTAAACTACAGACTCTTTGCGTAGCCGTGAAACACGAAACCAGCTCTGCAAGCCGCCGCCAGCTACGCGACTCGCGCGCCAACGACTCGAGCAGGCCGCCAGCGCCATATGTGGGTCACACAAACATCCCGCTGCATCTCGCGGCAAACCGAGTCAAAGGTCATTTGATACCATGAAGGTACCATTATAGCCGGAGGGGGAAATGCCACCCCATAATTTGCAACCGTGATGGAAAATGCTATCCCAAAAAATTCGCGAGAGACAATGTGTATTACGCAAGGATTGCACAACTTATCATACTGCAGCCATTTCACCAATGTTGTGTCGAATCCACGGAAGCTAGCTCGTAATGTTGTCTCGCAAACGGCACTTCCCCGCGCGCATACAACATGGTATTGCCTGGCGTTTTCAACCACAACTCGTAGCCAGCGCGTTTCAACCTCCTGACCAAAAACACGGGCCTAGTATAAGCCGCTGAAAATCCCTGAATACTAGGTCAAAGTGTGAGTTCGAGTACCCTTCATGCAGCGTGAGAACTCCGTGCAACAAGTTCGCTACATTCCCACGCGGCGTCCTTGTTCATGTGTCGGACTGGCGGCATAAAGGACCATAAATCAATTTTGACAGGAACGCCTCGGAGACCTGTTTGCCGATCTCTCGTGTTGTGGATATGAACCAGCAGTACTTCTTCTTGTTCTAGTTCTTCTTGTTCTCTAGCTCTAGAACTTCTTGAACTAGTACTAGTACATGCTGAAATGTACATTCATAAGAGAAGAAGTGGTACGACTTAATCTTTGTCTAGTCTGTGTAACGCAAACTCCGCTTTCCGGACGGACCAAAGAAGCGCGATTGAACCAGTCTAATCTTTGTCAAATTACAATTAACAACAGTTCACCTACTTTCATTAGGGAAAAATAGTCGATTAATAATAATAAGGAACTGTTTGCGCCACGCGGCCGTGTCGCCAGACTACGGACCGCAGTTGTTGTTGTTTTTTTTTTTCCTTTCGAAGAACGGGCCTGTGAGCGCTAGCTACCCCCCAAGCAGAGGTTAGACTCCGGCTGTTTTTTTTTCAACGTTTTTAAGTCGTTTTTATCGGGCTTTCTATTTTTTTTCTGTGTCCAACCTAACACAGCAAAAAAAAAGACAAAATAGAAAGCCCGATAAAAACGACTAAAAAAACCTTGTAAAGGAACTTATCGTACGTAAGTATGTACAAACATTTCAATTTTGTTTCTTTGCCTAAATCTGGGATTGAATTATTGCTGTCAAACTAGACGTGTTATTATTTGGTTCTGTGTTAGTTCTGAGTACAACAATCACGCACTGACCAGTCAGGAAGACCAAAAGCCTAGGAGTTATATAACGTCACTTGGGAAGACTACAAAATTAACGAGGTAGTTTCGGTAGACAGGGTCCTCAATAGAATCGTCCGAATGTAGACAAGTGAGGCACATCAACCTTGTCTATCAGACTGACAAAAAAAGAGAAGAGTGATATATAGACTTAAAAAAAGACATCGAAAACAAGCCGTAGCCGAGCCGCTGACTGGATAGAAATACTTATACCCCTGTCCCATTATCCACTAAATCTCCAGGCAGATCCTATGGTAGCATAAGATAGTAAAAAATTTGGAGTGAAGCCGGCTTTATTATAGGAGTGTGTTCTGCGTAATCATATACATGTGAAGGGATAAGTTTATAAGCAGGGCACATCATCATCATCAGGGCACAGAAATATGTTCTTGGGGTATCATACAACTTTGATCCATTTGCCATGGTTCAAATTATAGTTGCCGACGAAATCTTTCAAGATTGTGTACAAAATTAGCCTGTCGGTGTTCTTAATAGCAACAAGCAGAACTTCTATGTATTTCAGCAATGCCGATCGAACCCTTATAATTTCAACCAGATGAATATCAAGGATGACATGTGTTCCCGCCATACACGTACGTGTACTAGCCTGCCACTAACTACAGAGGAATTTATGAATACTACAAGATCCTACAATATATAGAACTAACTCTTGTTATATGTGATGATATATCGTATCACTCGGTGTAAGCATAATGACCACACCCAGGATAGAAATATAGCAAGTTTCTTACTGTACAAGATGGAAATGCCCCCCTCCCCCTCCCTCGTTAAAAGCAAAGAAATGAAAACCTCACTTGGTCTGACGGCAGATGATCTTGGGAAGTTTCACATAGTCAGAATTGTTTCATCAGCTGTCCACTACCGGCCGCTGTAGTAATTCTTCTGTACTCCATTATGGTATAAACAGAACGATTTCCTCGTCATTCCGGCCAGCGACTTGCATGCAGCTTCATCTCAGAGTCGTTTCCCGCCACTTTCATCACATATGGGCAGGCATGTCCCCGGGGGGTGGAGAAAATGCAACACCAGTGACAAGACAGGAAGGCCGAAGAGATCCCTGTAGCCTTTCCATCTGTACCGGATAATCTCCAAGCAGATGTAACAACGGGACTCATTTAAGCGAACAGGTCAGGAGGGGTTCTATGTTGAAAAAAGCACATGGGAAACGCACTGAACGCCACTCTTTATCTTTAATGTTGCAGTCATGATCAGGAATAGGGGTGGGTACCAGTACAGACTTCAGTACAAAACCGTTTTTACTTGTTGGACCTGTCTAAAAAACGGACATGTAAACATTTACTGAGAGGATCACGTTTTGGACCGATTAGAAAATTAACAGATTTTACCCGGGCAGGCGTTCGCGTGTCTTGAGGCTTACATTAGTTACAGGTCCAAGATAATAAGGGAACTTGACGATATTTATCGGGGGGATTGGGCCATTGAAATTTTTTTTGGCCTGGGGGGAGGGCCATCGAAAAATTTTTGAGCCGGGGGGAGGGCTATTGAAAAAAATTGCTTTAGGGGCCTTAACAAATGCAAGCAAAATGTGTGAAATGCAGGAAATGAAGTTTCAGATGGTCAAGATTTCGATTTTTCTCTGGACGTCCCTTGCGATGGCTTGCGCCTCCGGCGCCCAGGACGCTCCAGCGCTCGTTGCCATCAAGGGAATCAAGAATCAGACAGAAATGTCATTACATTTAGCACAGTCTACCAGCAAAGTTTATCCCTCAAAATGCCGAAAATCGTGTTTCAGGGGGTCCAAATTTCAACATTTCTCCAGACCTACTTTGCGACGGCTCGTGCCTTGGGAACTAGAAATCGTGAAAATACGTTGGGGACGTCGTCGCCCTCAATAATAAGCTAAAACCATGTGAAGTTCTACTAGAAAGGCTATGAAACTTAGCTTAGTCTGCCAGCAAATTTTGCCCATCAAAATTTAGGAAAGATCGTTTCTGATAGTCAAGATTTCAAAATTTTCCCGTGGGAGCATGCCCCCGGACCCCCCAAGGATTACGTCAATATAGTTCGCCCTCCCCATAGGAATTTTGCTGCAGCCGCCTCTCGTGTGATACCATGTTCGCACAAGTTTACGAAGACTATAGAAACTAAAATTGGCATCAATATCGATCCTGCGTGCATCGTCTTTTTGTAAACGGAATGGTTCACGGACGGCAACGGGATATCATAAAGGACATTACGATGTTTACTTTCGTGACAGCGGGCTCTCAGAGCTGCATGTGACGTAATCTTGATGGCGCGAAAATTTTTCGGCAAGTTTGTTGGTTGGCCGAAATAACTCCCGTTTTGGAATGATCAAAGCAGTCTTGAAGAGGTTTTAGTAACGATATCGCTAAAATGTACTCAAGTCTCGTCCAACTACAAAATTAATTTATTTTCATTTGTGTAAATATCGTACATGAAACCGTCCCTCCCCCACCCGCTTTTCTCTGCGTTGATATGGACGCATAAAATCCACGTTTACTTAACAATTTTTTTCCTCACAGAATGCGGGAAATTGCGTTTTAGAGGGTCAAAAATGTCATTAAAATTGCCCGGGGAGCATTCCCCGGCCCTCCTAGACCGGTTGGGCCTTCGGCCCTCCGATCCCAGGACGGCCTTTAACAGCTAGCCGTCGGTCTGGCGGAAAGTTCAAACGCTCAGTTTCGAGATCTTGCGTAACGTTCCCAGTAAGACTTTTTTCACGTAGATCGGAGAAGTGATATCAGACAAGGTAAGTCTTATAACCGCTGCAGTGCGAGTATAACAAGATGTTATTAAGTGCTACATGTTTGTATACATGTCATCAAACTGAAAAGTCGGCTGTTGTAAAACTTTGGGAGAGATATGCCCCAGCACTAGGCAGCAGGACTCCAACGTGCGTAATTTGTTGACGCGCGGGTCTTGACACCCCGATCGTGGGCCCGTTCAAACAGCACTCCTGCTAGTATAATTGCTAACGTTATTTTATTTGATGATACACAGTGTGTGTAATGGGAAAAGTAAGGAAAAATTTCGGGGGCAGGGCCATTGAAAAATTCTTTGGGGCGAGGAGAGGGCCATAGAATTTTTTTTTACCAGACCCATTTTGCACCAGCCCCCCCCCCCCCTAAATATCGTCAAGTCCCTAACAAGACTGGAGCAAAGGAGAGTTGATAGTCATCTTTGCCAAGTCAGTCAAACCAAAAACTTGGTCCTAACACAGAGGCAAGTACGTGTTGCTTACATGAAGGTAGGATTTTAAAGCGCCGGTGGACGTCGCATACTCCGCGAAATGGACCATTGTTTTGAATATCGCCTATTCATAAGTTTTCAGGCTTGTCTGGACCTGGGCCGTACCTGGACCTGAATTTTCTGTACCGGTACCGCCAATAGTTACTAGTTAGGACGTATGTAAAATACGACGATTATGATTTCATACAAATAAGATCTTCCGCACCGACAAAGTACACTAAAGTAATGATGTTAAAAAAAGAAACAAGCTGCATGGTCATTGTTGTAACAAGACATTCGACGATTGCAAACAAATAGTTTATGTCCATTCTTTAAGGTCTCATTGATGAGTTTCTTCTTTCCATAGACTTCTATGTTATAATTCGTGGTTTAAATGGGCGCGTTCATAATGAAGCTGCGTGAAATTTCAGCAGATTTTTCACTCTATGGCGAGCACATTTACCCTATATCGTGGGAAAAAATTGCCAATGTAAACTATACGTAGGAACTTTTTTTATAGCAATTACAAACTACGATTAGTCAATCCCCACAAAAGGCACTTTTTCGCTGCTATTGTACAACCGCACCACTCAGAACCCACGACTGTGTACCTCCGACCTAGCGCGCGGCTGCAAAACTTTACCTGCTAATTTCTTCAGTTACAAATAAGCTTTCACCAATCTAACTTTTGAGATCAGTTCCGCTGGCTAAAAGGGAATTTCTCACCGCTAAAAACATGCGTCCGTGCAGCCGTTCATTTTTGGCTCGGATCTCTTTTAGGATGTCCACTCGCGGAGTAATACATCAATGAGACCTTAAGTTCTTCAAAATACTCGCCTAACGATATAAGAACTCGTCATTACTATGGTCGACAACCCTTTGCCATTTTTTTGTGGTGCGAGCTTATTTGATATTTTCAAAGATGAGAATGTTCACGGTAGTGTTACGTTATACTGTTAGATGATAAACCGGCAAATACTTATCTAGCATACCCTCCAAGCAGAGGTTTTGCTCGGACTGTGTTTTTCGGTGTTTTGTCGGGCTTTCTGTTTTGTACTATTTTCATGTCCAGCAGCCAGTATGATATTGTATTTGTTGTCAGTATTCAAATATTCGTACGCTTAGTTGTGGGTTTGTTACGCAAAAATAGCAGCTTAGCGGATAGAACTGCGACAAATGTCGGAAAATGTCTTTTCCCTGACGAATCATGCCATTGCTAACGGGATGTTTGCGAAAAAAGTGTTTATTAATATACGTAAATCAGGCTCGTGACTAATCTTTCTACGTTCTTTGTCTTTTGTCTTTTATATCATATTTTTCGTTTCCGAAAGCTACCCGATCGGGCCCCGGGTTGGGAATTGGGACCTAAGCTTAGGTTAGTCGCGGTCACGTACGTCGTATGATCATCGTACGCGTACGATTTCGACAACATAAGATATTCAAGCAGGCTGTGACAGAACCAACCGCCGACAAGGATCTACGACGGCATTTTTGTATCAAGCCAGCTGAAGTTTGAGGAAACATGTATGGCTGTCACCAAATATTCCCCAAGTTAGCGACTGTACGACAATCGCATGACGTATGTGACCGCGCTCTTTATGTTCTGGAGACCCCAAAATTAATGCGTGTGGGCGAAAAAAGAAAAATCCAGCAAAAGATAAAAATGCTGTTAGATCAAGTTCTAAAAATCTGATATTACGAATTGAAACACAGAACGCAGGGGATCACAAGAAACAAGTCTTCATTTGTAGGAGGCACATGTAGGTTATCTTGTTCATCTTATCAGGCTCAGATGAAGTGATAGATGTTTGATATATCGACAGGAAAGATCAGAGAGTGGTTCTGAGGACTGTGGAAGATATACGCCTGTGGTGAGAATACTCATAAGGGTACTTTGACCATATCGAGTTTTACACAAACCGACACATGCTGGCATTTTGTGGCAATATGAGTCAGCAGGTTCTACTCTCCAAGCAAAGGTTGGCCGCGAGTCATATAGGAAACGGTACAACATAGAAAGCCTGATAAAAAAAGCCCAACAAACGTTACAAAACATTTTAAAAAATAGTGGGAGTCAAACCTCCGCTTGGTAAGTAGGCAAGTTCTGAACTTGCGTGGACTGCATCGGATGAGTTTTTTTAGAACGGGTGAAAAGTAATGTGCGCGCAGAAGTCATCCATAAAATCAAATCAGTGTGGCCTTACTCAAAGTTGGCAACAGGTATAAAACAGCGTTAGACGTAGTATGACGCCGACTGGCCAAGTTCATCCACCTTCGTCAACCGGCCTGATTGTTGTAATTTACTCAACGACTAAATGACTGATAATTAAATGAATTATGGCGTTTTATCACTCACGGTCCGTTTCAAGTATTTCTGAAAGGTGTTTTTAGCGTGTCACTTAGCAACATCTCCATCAGCACGACCTGAAGGTACTAATAATGGCAGCAAAAACGTTACTTAGAACGTTGCTATCATGTTCTAATAGGGGAAAACACCAAATAGGCATTGTGTCTTGCAAACAATATGGTAGCCCGCTTTGACAGCAATTTTCCGATTAACGAAGGAGTATTTATCTACTGATTGCAGCCGGTTTTCTTAATCGTACGATGGCTATCATAAAAAAATATCGTACAGTTGCAAAATTGTAAGACAAATGTAAACGTGACTTAATATGTTGTCATTACGGCAGCATCTAATACTAAGTTATATCCCATTCAGTCGTAATTCGGTATTGCCCGTCAATGCCAGTGTACTATAGCCTGGGTGCCATCCGGAAAGTAGTTCGCTCCGGCGTTCATCATATACTATAAAGTTTAAACAGTCGCTTCGAGCTCTGACATTCATTGTACACTATATACGATCGCTTCTCTGTGTTTAGCAGAAGCGAACTACCATCCGGATGGTACCCAGGCTAAGTGTACTACGCAATACAACCATTCATTCACAACCATGCAACTGAAATGTTGAGCATTGGTTAAGGACCGTTTCTCCATGTTAATAAGACTGTTGTCCCCAGCACGTACTGAAAAGATGTAGCATCATTTGTGACTGATTTTTAATAAGATATTCTCTGCATTATTGGACGGTTTTGTGCGATTGAAATCATTACGCAAACTTTGGTTGGGAATGTACCGCCGGACCACGTGTCCGTCACACAAGTTCCTTTTCCGTTTGTACAATATGATGAGATGACAAATGGTTCTTGGGACACTGGTAATTGCCTGAAAAGGACATCTTCCTCGACTACCATGTTGTTTTGTCTATGCCCACAGAAAAATCAATATCTTTCATGTACAAGTTGTAAGCATTGACTAGTATCGTGGGACCTTGAGGTAGCGTATGGTAACAACATTAAGCAAGGAAAATGTTGTATATATAGAAAATTGCCAGCAATTCATTGTGTGTTCACTGCGACATTGAAGATGAAACAATAACACATCTATTCTGGGACTGTCCAAGAATTGATAATTTCTGGACAAAAATAAAACAATGGCGTGATGATTTTTTTTCATAAGAGGTTCGATTTTGATGTGATTTATGTAGTACTTGGGGATTTTATTTAGAGAAGGTTTGGTTTCGTTTGGATATACAGATCTCCATTAGTGACTGATATGTCACTATTCTTCCTGGAGTCCTGGTGATTTGTAGAGAATCACCAATTCTCGCCATTTCAAATATGATAATCCTTCTTGCCCAAATCTATTAGTAAAGCGCAACACCTCTGTATAAGACGATTTTTTTTCTGTACTTAAAACATATGAACATTTAGACCATATCATAGCAACAAGAATGAACTGTATTATCATTTTAAAACGTGGGAGACACTCCTTCAAGCTCTTCGTGTATAATTGAGTTATCATTCTAAAATTGTTCCTGTTACTATGATTTGTATTATATGTTACGGTGATTTGCTTGGCTATAGTTCATATTGTGATCAATATCATTCCTTTATATTCCTTTTCTTGTTTAGTATGATTGATTATTCCGTATCACTTGTTTGATTTCAGCCAGGATCCGTGGTATTTCTTTGTAATCATTGTTTGTTTGATGTTGTTTTGTTTGTTAATTTATGCCACTTTTGCATTTTATAAAATTAGAAGAAAAAAACATTAAGCAACTTCAATGTTGGGCAACAGAACTCATCCGGATGCCGTGATGGAACACAAGACTCTACTATGGTAATGCTATTGGTCAGCACTTATAACAAGATATTTCAAAACTATTATAAGTTCTGTAATACGAATTGTCACGTTATTCCAGAGATACGCGATTTAAGTTTACAATATAATGTTAAACTAGGTACTGTGCTTACTGTGGCCCGTCAATGACCTACATGATACTGCCAAAGTTTTGAGATGGAGGAGGAAGAAAGTTGTTGGAGTGGAAATCGCTTCACGCTTATATTAAGTGTTGAAAAGGTAAGCTGCTTAGTGCGCGTTGACCAGTAATTACGGGATTCGAAAATATTAAAAACGTACTCAAGATGCTTAGTATTTATTAAAAACGTCTAGCGTCAATCAAAGCGTATTGTAAAGGACTGACAGCAATTGTGGATTGTGTAAGCTTGAATATTTCTCGTTAACTTAGACGTCCATCACCCCTCGAAGTCAAGGCGTGAATTGAAATCTACGGTACCTGCAGTTATAGAACCGAGGAACCACCTGTCGTACATATTGTGCAAAACTACCTCCAAATATTAATTTCTGTTCAAGTATCTACATGAAAAATTAATGACTTTCACATCCGTACATTCGATTGTCGGCAATAACAGAAAATGCAGATTTGGATTTTTTGTAAATGTTGCATCACTCCGGTGTCAGTACTGGCTATGCCATAGACAACGTGGCTACGTGCGTTGTGTCAGCGTTTGTCTTGTCTCAGTTTTTGTACTGCACAATCAAACTTGTACAAGTGACATCTACGTATGAAAATTGAGTGGTGTTCCCTCTGATAACCATTCCCGGTTCCATTCCCGCAAGCACATAAACCCCACCAAAAGTGACCACCTGCCCACAGACCAACAAAAGACGCTTAACACGGTTATATTAATGGAGCATTGGTTAGTGTACTGAGCTCGAGGACCCGTATTCGGGGAGAGCCACAGGTCGAGCACAAAACAAAAACACTATTACCGAAAAACGTAGGGGTCCATTCAATTGTAAACGGACCAAACCTTACAGTCCAAGTACCGTTCGCGTCGTACTGATACGGCTGTCTCCACGACCCGTCCCTCCGTCCCGTGACGGAAATTTGGTTCGAGACGGAAAGAAATGTCACCCGTTCAGTCCTAAAATCTGAATTGCATGACATGAAACAGATGAAAATACGTTGCCAAGAGTATGAAATGTCAGACTCATAGGCTCCAAAACAATGCGTGGGACGGACTGTACTATGGACAGAATTATATAGTACAGTTAACTTAAGACCTAATAAGGATCGGCACGCAACTAAGGAAGAATACCAACATTGGCACAAGAAGCGCTGCAAACAACACTAACATGGGTGTAAAAAAAAAACAATTTTGTGCGGCCAAAGTCTGCATTTTCGATACTTGTCGAATGTACGGATGTGTCCCCAGGAGATTTTATTACATACCTTAACGGAAAATGTGGAGGAAGTTCTGTAGAAATACAGTCTAGGCAAAATTGTACGCGACAGGTACCGTACATTTCTATTGGCTATGACTTCAATGGCTCATGGCCGTCTTAGAGAACGTGAAACATTCAAGCTAGCATACGTGCGAGAGCGAGTCGGAACGTAATGCCATCAATTCACCTGAATTTACGTGAACCGTAGCTAGAGGTTGTAATACCCCCGCGGTCAGGAGTTGGAAGGCGGCTAGCCCACTCGCTCCTCCGTCAAGTACGGATTCGATGTTTCTGTCAATCCTGTTCTTGAACCTTTTGACGGTACACTGTCTCACAACATCAGCAGGAAATTCGTTCCACACCTTCAATACCCTCAATGCAAAACGACATCTTTTGAATTTCCGGGCTTATGTACTAAGGTGGACTGCGTTTGACCTCTGGTGTTGTAGGGTGTATTAAGAGGGGCAAACGAAAATGTACTTGTTGATGCCCTCAAATCCCTCAACAATTTTGTACACATCAAGCACGTCACCCCTATATCTTCTTACTGCAAGAGATGTTAGTTTCATTTTCTTAAGCCTCTGGTTGTACGGTAGCCTCTTTAACTCTGGGATCATTTTGATTACTCAGCTTTGTACTGCTTCGATCATGTTTATGTCTTTCTGGTGCCAAGGCGCCCATGCCTCTACACTGTATTCAAGGTGGGGACAAACGAGATGTTTACTGGTATGATGTTCCTCTTGATTATTCCAAGAATTCTTTGCTTCTTTTCACCCCTTCTTTTCAGGGTAGCCTGCGTAGTCCAGTGGTTAGCGGCCCTGCCTCTGGAACTAGAGGCCGTGAGTTCGATTCCGGCTGTGTCGCTCACCCGACATGCACGCTACCAGAAAGGGTTACAGTCCTCAGGACAGGACGTTAAGCCTTGCTCCACTGTTCATTGTGCTTGTCGAAAAGAGCTAGGGGAATTTCCCCGGTACACAGAACCTGTAAATACTGTACATAGCGTCTGTCCTCTCTGTCACGACCAGTGGAAGACTAGCTCTTCAGTGAGCTAAAACTGGATCGAGATCACTTTCCTTTCTTTTTACCCCATAAGCCAAATGGTGAACGGGTTTCAGTAAGTTGTTAAAGTGGACTCCCAGATTTTTCTACACTGTAGTTTCACCAACCGGTCCCAGTACTGGCCCTCGTGGCACTTCGCTGGATACTTCTTTCTCGCATGAAGCTACTCCGTTCACCACTACCTTTTGATTTCGATATACCACGATTCAATCAACTTCCCCATCTATTCGACGGTTTATCATCTTCAGTAGTACCCCTCTATGAGGAAGTTTAAAGGCCTCCGCAAAGTCAAGGTAATGTGTATGTCTACTGGGAATCCTTCATCGAGACCTGCCGTTATCGAGTATATGTAGCAAAGAAGATCTGTTAAGCAACATCATTCAAGTCCAACTTTGTGTAAAAGAAGCTGAACGAAATTTGACACAACGGTACACATTTTCTTAAGACTGAACTGAATCGATCTCAAGTTGACCACACTCAGGTTCGGTGACAAATTCACAAAGGCGCCTAACACCCAGTAGCAAGCTAGTCGTGGCAATGTAAGAAAGATTTGATTCTCTCCCAACATACGCCAAATATCAGTCACTCAAGCAATTGGATATGATTTGACGTTTTAGACAACATCCGCTGTCTTTCGTCAATGACACGCTTCCTACATATGACCTAAAAATTGCACTTCATGAGTCGTCGTCCCATTGCTGCCAAGTCAGCAAAAGGTAGAAAAGAGTTGCATCTATGACTTTGTGTTCATGGTACAGGTAAAACGATACTGTGTCAGCAATTAAATGTGGCAGGGCAATATCACTCTAACCTAAAGCAACAGCAAACCGCAAGTCGTGGATGGGATCTATCCCAATGAACGCTTGCGCTACGGAGGTTGACTTACCCAGTGGCACCGCAATTGCAAAATAAGTTGGCAGTATATATTCTAAAATGATACACAATAGCTCACGGTTGTTACTATTCGGATAACGTAAGTAATCATGCACTGGGGGATTTGTCGGATTCATTGTCAATTCGCAACATTTCTACTTTCAAACTTATGCTAACTCAACATTGCTCCAGGACATGGAAATTCAACCATTGAAAGCAGATGGAAATGTTGCGAATCGATGTCTAATTCAACAAATCTTCCAGCACATTTTTAGTTTTGTTGCGTCAATGACAAGGTCTTTGAGCTGGTGTGCCTTATTCTGATATAAGTCTTGCTACCCTATTTTTCTCTTTTTCATCGTCTGAACCCTCGAAAATCTCTTGCGGAAAACTTCGTCTGGCGCGGTCTTCTTATAATCGACATGACGACGGCCGTTTACGTCGATATTGGCTGTATAGTTGTTCTGTTGCTGACCAATAGCGTTTTATCTGTACCACAAACACGGTGACATAGATACATCCAGTGTTCACTCGTAGTCTCTACCAGACTGACTACGCTGGCTGTTAATTTGCTAGGGGAGTTCTGCTACGAGTTGCCCGGGCGCGCAGCCAGAAGGTAAACATGAACCTAAGCGTCAAGCGTCGACAGACTCTCCCCAGTTTACCAATTTTTTCCCCGAATTCTACGATCCCCGTGTGGAGGCTAGTTCGACCGAAGCTATTACCTGTTATACCCCTGTCACAATCTAGACGAGCTTCGGCCGTCATTTTCGGTCGCTGAAGATCGGCCGTTTTTTAGATCAACAGAGAGTTGCGTATTTTTACCTCAAAACCGTCCCTGTCGCATTAAACGAGGATCGGGCGATCGCATGCGTCACAAGTCAAGCAACCGCCGGCACATCTAGATCGGCTGGGCGAAGCTCGCCGTATTGCAAAATCGCCCGAGCGTCGACCGTATTTTTCACTGAAAATCTGCCCTGCCACGAATTGGATGGACTGGGGTCGGAGCATTTTCACTGTCGGCGGATGGCTTGCCATACTATTAAAACAAAGACCGAAAGACACCTTCCTTCAAAATTTTAACTCTGAGTCAGAAATTAACTCTCCTGGCACGAAGCAAAACCAAGGAAATAAGTTAAGGACCTACAAAACATTCAAGCTTACGTATGAAAGAAAAAATACCTCGATCTAACAAATCTTAGCTATCGTCGAGCCATGACCAAACTAAGAATCAGTGATCACCCTCTACAGATTGAAGCGGGTAGATACACCCGTACCCTCCTATGGATAGATTATGTATGTTTTGTGATAAGAGCTATAGATATATAGAAAACGAAGAGCACCTTGTTCTGTAAAACAGACATATGCACATCTAGCAAAGGAAGGCCTGTTTATATATCTAATGTCAACAACTAACTTAGATGTAAGAGAAGAACTCTGTAAATTCGTTTACGAAGAGGGAAGAAGCATGTAAAACGTAGATATAAGCAGGACATGCAATAAACTTCATTGTCATTGTCATTAATGTCTAAGTATATCATACTTGTAAAAAAAAGGGAAAAACACGGCGTATGCCAAAGTTATGGGTCCAAATGCCTGCAAGTTTGGGGTTCTGACAGCAGGCTATCAGCGATGTTTACATTGCTTGTAACGTAAACTCAAAACTAAACGTGATTATCCAATATAAATATATATAGTATAGACATACAAGCATAAAATTCTGGCCTACCTCCCATCAAATAAAACAGAAAATATTTTAGTTAGTCTAAATACGGATACAAGTTAAGTTTTGTGGAAGTCGCACTGTTGTAACTGAATCAAAAACTGCTGTAAAATGATATCCAAAATGCATCAAAAATAGCTTTTCAGTTATAAAGATGTTTATTTCTTTATTTCTTTATTTGAATTTACCACATGCAAAAACAAGTGGAAGGGAGGACAAAACAGGTGTATCAACACCATTACAAGTTGTCCTCCCAAACCTGAAATAATAATAGAAAACAATACGAAGCCAAATCAAACAATAAACATTAGACATCAAAAGTCAGTAGACATGAATATACAATTCGGTGACAATTATGCACAGAATTGATTATATACAAAATTATCAAATATCATTATATACAGAGTAGAAAGCTAATTATAATACTAATGAAGCCTTAAAGCAGTGCAAGCTTAAGAGGCACACCCACAAGATGTGGACCAAGAGCAGGGGACATCGATATTGAACTGGGTGTCAAATCTCACAAACGTGGCTCTCACAAGCGATCGCTTGAATGTCAAGATGTTAGACTTTTCAGTGGCTTGAACCCCAATATTACGGAGGACAGGACTCAGCTGATTCCAGATGGTGACCAGCCTAGGTATGTAAGAAGAGCTGAAGGCTGATGTCCTTACTCTAATGGGGGTAAGCATGTGAGATCTGAGATATCTAGAGGGTCTGGAAGGGAAGGATACATACTTGTGAACAATTGGTTTAGACTTGATAAACACCATGACGTCGCACACTTCGCGCCTTTACTTTTGATACTTGGAGCAAAATATAACCTTGATACTGTTGAAGGCATGTTGGCGTCACTGTTGTGTCACTCTTGGGTCACTGTTGGGCATCTTGCCACTGGTGTTATTCTTTAACTTAAAAAAAAAGTATCGCTTGCTTGTGTCACTTTAGGGTTGGCTTGTGTCACCTCTAGGTTCGCTCGCGTCACCTCTAGGTTCCGTTGGGTTACGTCTGCGTTGACGAACCCCGCAGCGATGCATGCGTGACGGGAGTGCACCTTTACTGCCTTTCCTGCCCTTTTGGCGCACATCTGACATTACATAGAAGTTTCCATCTCAATGAACAGGCCGATAAAATCGCTCAAAACCCTTTAAGTAATCACAAGGATGCGGGTTGTACTTAAGCCGAAAATGCCCATCTGGAGCTTGCCGACACGTCGGCCGACCTCACTTCTTGATTATAGGTGACGGGAATTATTATGACGCAAAAACAACTATCAAACTGAAGACCTCCTAGTGCCTGTGCACGGTGTTGAAATATAAATGCCAACTACCGCCAGGTTCACAGTCTTTGGACTGGTACCTAGACCGTGTGATCAGCATTCAGGTTTTGCAGTTGAGCTGCGCTGCGTTCTCGGAGTCGGAACGATTTTATTGGCATTCACTATAGCTTTAACTTGAACTCTTCTTCTCTTAAACTGAAGTTAACATTTGCAATTGAATCTTCAACGCAACTTAATACGTGTAAGGTTTCTACCTGTTGACCAACAATACACTATAGCATGCAAGTCCACATTTCCATCAAACCGGTATGTGTTACAGGAAAGTGAAAATGTTGACAATTGTGTAGAGGTTGTTTTGACAATCTAGAACGCTTGTTATCCTATCAACCTAACAACCACTGTTAAAAGCTTTTGTGAACGTTGCAAACTTTGGTGTATTGTATTTTATTACGCGTACACTATCCTTTTAAATCATGACGCAAACTTTGGCCGTAAAAAAATGAAATTCTGTATCTGTCCCTAATATTGCTGGGAAGGGGTGATCGCCAAACTAGGGGGGTCCGGGGGCATGCTCCCCCGGGAAAATTTTGAAATTCAAACCCTCTAAAACGCTATTTCACGTATTTTCAGAGGCAAAATTTCATTCCACAAATTAGGACCTCCGACACCCCACGATCTCGAAACAATAAGCTTTGTTCCGACTGCCCCACCACTTGGTCGGGCATTTCGCTGACGAAATATTTTGTTTGTTAAGCAGTGTTACGTTTACACTCTGAAATTTACCATGATACTTGTTCGTCGTTATTTTACGTATGATCAGTTGCTACACTATATTTTGCATAATAACTCTTCATTTTGCCGGTGTTGTGTTGCTGTTTCTTTAACTATCAAAAAAATGATCAAGAAATGTGCATTTCTCGATAAAATTAACACCTTACTGCTCATCGTACAGTAACGTTCAAAGGGTACAGATTTGCAAAAGATCGGAGAAAAATTGCCAACAGCGATCATGTTCACTATGATAAGAAGACAGTCTCCCGATAGTTATTTTCTGATATAAAATAAATGTCAATCCGAACTCTAAAACTCAACCCGAACTACGCAGAACAAAAAAAAAGTTCATGGCTGGACTTTCCGTAAGGGGCAACCTACGCGTGGGCATGTCGATGGGATCGGCATAGAAGCAGAGACGACTGTTGGCCTATTATCGCTTATACTAAAATAGGCCAACAGTCGTCTCTGCGGCTAGGATCGGCAGTCAACCCTCAAAAAGAGCGGGCTGACAGTGAAAATCGTCTCCTTCTTACATTTTTCGGCGGGCTACTTCCGTATTATTTTAGGCAAAAAAAAAATATACAAGTTCGATTTCCGACATTTCCCAGTGAAAACAGCGTTACATACCGCCGAAAATTATGTATGTAAGCTGTAATAGCAGCGAGTTGGAAAATGCGGCTAGACGTGTTGTTACCATGGTAGCAGCATTGGCGGCAGCCTTTTGAAGTAGCGTCCGCGACAGGGCGTGCGTCATAATTCTACAAATCCAATCAACTTTCCACCAATCACAGCCAGCAGCGGCGCGGACAAAGCGGTAACACCATGTCAATCACGAAGAAACTTTACGAACACGGCGCTGCGAACTCGGTCCCAAATCCAAGCGTGCTTTTGAAGATACATTTCGCAAGAATCGGCCCTGGCTTTGTCACATCGTAAACGTCGACGGTGAGAATATGGTCTGTTTACAGTTTGCACCGCGGGGAAAACCTCCTCTGTCGATGGTTGTAGAACTATGGAACTATGAAAATCACCAGTGTGACGGTTTACTGAGGCCTTCGCGGTCCGACACACACACGGCGGCCGAGAAAAAAAAGATAATTTCTTAACTGCCGTGTCAGGTTCATAATGAATTGCAGTTTCCCGTTAATGTTGATTTTAAATCGTAAAAGGGCCGGATGATTCCGATCGGCATTGCAAAATAAAACAGTGGTAAGGTAAGACAACACCGCAGCCCTGCCTGCATTTTCATGTCACGAAATTAAGATTTTTTTAGGACGGAGTGGGTGAATTTTTTTTCGTCCCGACGAGTAAATTTCCGTCCAGGGACGGAGGGACGGGTTCTGGAGACAGCCCTGTTTAAAAACAATATGTAAGTATTGACCTAGTATGGCGTGAGATAAAGTTGTATATAGTCTTTGCGATAGGATGACGAGCCGACTGCCGACCAAATATTTGGACGAGCGCCTACTTTACCGATAACTCGTGATCAAGAACAGAAATTTCAACAGTCATAGAAGAAAGTTCATGTGCAACTTCATACCCGAAAGCTTACTGAGATTACGTAGACTTGGGAACCATGCATGTCACATTAGTATCTGTTGCAACAAGGGACCACTCAAATATCAGTGTTGGATATTTATATGGACAGGTGGAGTTTGTGGACCTCGGACAGTCCCGTCTTTTCCTACTTTGTGGGTTCTGCGATTTTGATAGAAATGCACTTCGCTTTTTATGTTCGTCCGTGAATGAGGGAGTGTTGGGGTAGGTCCTGGTTCTTTCGTCTTGGTTAAATAAACAACTGAAAATAAAACGTGTCTCGTCTTTCACGGCTTTGGGTATAATATTTTTCGCACAATGGTAATCTTTTTTTTTAGTTTTACAAGTTTCATAGTTTTACAAGTTTCATAGAGTCTTAGCTTACCTGTGTCGATACTTAGATTAGGAAGGAACGTCTAGATTACATATTGATAATTCTGGTCTTTATCAAGCTTTGTGAGTTATTGGAGATATGACCACTGCAACGAAATGCATGCTGTGACAATGTTTGACGAACGACATCATAAAATGTCATTTGTTTGATTGAGTATGATGTAGCAAGAGCGCGTCTATTCGTAACGGATACGTCACAAAATCAATTTGTGTCCAAGGAAAAAAATTATAAGACGAACAGATATATCCATATTTCAAAATGTTTTTGAAAAAGCAAGTGTGTTATGTCTACTATCTTATGCCACCGTAGAATCTGCTTGGAGATTAATACTATAGTCATACAAGGTTTTGTCACTACATTTGCCGTTAACGGTGTCTATTTTGAAAATGTAGGCATCTTGAGTGTTTTAGCCATCTATCATTTCCGCCCGCTCTCATTAAGTTTGGAGTTTGCAGGGAATATCATCCATAAATTCACTTGCTGTGGCCTTAAAAGACGTACACTGACTGTATTTTCAGAACTGCTACGGATCGTAATGTATTTCCAATGATATCGGAGTTTGTTAGATCTCTACTGACCAAGCCTAATTCCTTCAGGACCGTAATGGCAATCACAACATTTTCCTGGACCAAACGTAACTAAGGTTCATGTAATAAAGTCAAGCTAGAAACCTAACTCTAAAATTATCCATCAATGCCTGTTTTCAATACCTGCTTGTCACGAAAAAGAAAATATTGGCTATCCCTTCGGAATGTTCGCACGATCCTAATTATTAACTTAATATCGTATTCCCTACTCAATGAAAACACTTGATATTACGTGTGAATAAAACATCATGCACGTTGACACACATCATATCAGAGTAGGCGACAGTCGCCATGCTTAGCACTATCCAATTCGGACGCATCGCGGCCCGTGAATGGCCTTTCTTTTTCAGGAACATAGATTCTGATGGAATTTGCGAAAATGTTGAAAACACATTATGAATGCCAGGTTCATACAAAAAACTTCTTGTGTCACTTAAATGTTCAAAGAGACTGTTGCTACTCGTGAGTGGCATATCTACAGTCACCAGGTTATCATTACCAAAAAGGCAAACTCTTTTATTTTTCTGTCATGATCAAAATGTTTTCCGCTCGATTTAGGGTAGTAATGAGACAACTTAATAAAGCCATCATGAGTAAAGGCCGCTCTTTTTTCTTTCCAAATTATTCACTTTGCCTTTTCTTGTCCAGATTCTACAATGACGTTTGTGTACGGTTGTCATGATTCTCATGTTGGGCGTTGTCTCACGTTTATGAATGTCGTATTTCCGTAAAACTACTACCGTCGTCTTTCAAATATGTCCCGTCACAAATGAATTATTGACCTCAGCCGACGTGTTGGCGAGCTCCCAGTGGGCATCTTCAGCCGAAGAACGAACGACGTCCTGGCGATAACGCGGGCTTCGGACGATTTTTAACAGCTCGGCCTACGTTGTCCGGTCCCTGGATGCTGCAAGTAAATTCAGCGACACCTCGGCGACAATTTTTTTTAGCTTTTCATTTTGGTCTATCGCATTTTGGTCTATCATTGTTAGTGTGCCGTCCACCACCCTCATGAAGTTGATTCAAATGTTGGCTTTTTATCAGATCTGCAGATCGTCGAGCCTAACTTCGTCCATGTCAAAGATTAGGGGGTTTGTTTTCATAAGTTCTATTGTTTCAAAGAGATGCTACCATCTCATGCTGGAGTTATAACCATTACTTTTGGACAGGCTTCGCCAGAACCCCATCCAGTTTGTGACGAGGTAGATTTTCAGCGAAAAATATGGTCCACGCTGCGCTCAGGCAATTTTGAAACTCGACGAGCTCTAGCCGACCTTGAAATTCGGCCGGCGTTCGCTTGAATTGTGAAACCGCTCAGATGGCCTTCTATGACAAGGTGTGTGCTTTTTTCAGAATCCCTTCCGAGAGCGCTTAATATACACGCATCTGTTTAATGATTATGCAATGGTCAGTTGAAAGAGTGTCTTTGATATCTATAAATGGAGAATAAAGATCTGCACAATACCGCTCCCTGCACTGAGACCCTTCTTGGTAGCCTCCACCAGGCCTTCCTACGGGGGTGCAGAGATCGTAGAATTTGGGAAATAAATGGGGTAATAGGCCAGGAGAGTCCGTTTCTAATGTTCCCTCGGCCCACCAAACCCTCTATCTAGTACCAGAACTCCCACGGCAAATTACTCTCCCTATAACGGCCAGCGTAGACAGTCTACCTGAGCGCCTTAAAACGAGTCCTGTTGTTACATCTGCTTGGAGACTATCCGGTACAGATGGAAAGGCTTCAGGGATCTCTTCGGCCTTCCTGTCTTGTCACTAGTGTGTTGTCTTTTCTCCACCCCCCGGGGGACTTGCCTGCATGCCCATATGTGACGAAAGTGGCGGGAAACGACTCTGAGATGAAGCTGCATGCATGCAAGTCGCTTGCCGGAAAATGGCGAGGAAATCGTTCTGTTTATACCATAATGGAGTACAGAAGAATTACTACAGCGGCCGGTAGTGGACAGCTGATGAAACAATTCTGACTATGTGAAACTTCCCAAGATCATCGCCGTCAGACCAAGTGAGGTTTTCATTTCTTTGCTTTTACGAGGGAGGGGGAGGGGGGCATTTACACGCACGGCAGACAGCAAACAAATATGTTGTACGCACACCGCGCTTTATTTCTATACTGAATGTGGATATTTTCGCATTGTGTGAAACGACACGTCATGACAAAAGTCAAAACCGCTTTTACAAATTCCATGGTGGCTGAGATATTGCGGGAAAGGCCATAATTCCGCAACCTTGAATATTCATCTGACTCAAATTACAGCCTAAATGCAGGGGTTTCATAGACACGTTCTTCTAAGACTTCTTGTTGCGTTCAGAATCACTGACTAAGCCGTAAGCTTTTGAAAATATTCGTAGGCAGATTTGTCCAAAATGGATCAAGATGATTTATAAGTCTAACAGCTGGAATAACGTTCAGAATATGACCATACATCTAAATTTTTCTCCTTGTTCATATTTGAGGAGGTCTTGTTCACGTAACCACGATAGAAAATGCACGCAAAATAGCCCATGCGAGATCTGGAATGGATTTTGTAGCGGGAGCTCAGCGGGTGGCCCAGCTTAGCCTGTTGGTATCCATGCTCCAGCCTAATCTTGGGGCAGATGCAGTCTGGTTGAACTTGAAGTAGCGCTTTAATTGTTCTCAATAGGACAGCTCAATGCAATGTCAGTTGTTACCTTTCATAACCGTGCTTTAAGAGGGTACGCTGGAGACAGGCGTGCCGATTAACAGAAGGCAAAAAAAATGCCTTGTCCTTCAAGTTCAAGCAGATCTTGCGGTGGTTAGATAGTTTCATAAGCGGGGGAAGTAGTTTAGCCGGCAGAAAAGTTTTATTCCTGCCTCAAAGCAAGGACTCAAAGTACATGTACGCGGCAAACTTTCGTCTTTTATTATTCCAGCAAACTCAATACAAAACAAGTCACTGTGTATTTTAACCACATTGTTATCCCAAGGACTACTTACATCATATAACGTCCTTGGTTATCCTTAGAGGTTAGAGCCCACTTCTTACGTTTCTCCTGATTTCTGATGGCACATTTCGTATCAAAACATGGGTTTTCTCAGGTGGGTGTGACATAAACAAAATACAACACGGTGTATTCCACAATTACAGGAGCGTAACGGAAGCTAGCTGTCAGCACTCGGCTTTCCGAATACTATAGTCTATAGTCTATAGGCTAGAGGCTATAGGCTATAGCCTCATTGGATTCTCGTAAGAAACTTTTGGGGTAGCATTTTCGATCACGGTTGTTGATCTATTCAGGGATTTTCAGCGGCTTATACTAGTACTAGGCCCGTGTTTTTGGTCAGGAGGTTGAAACGCGCTGGCTACGAGTTGTGGTTGAAAACGCCAGGCAATACCATGTTGTATGCGCGCGGGGAAGTGCCGTTTGCGAGACAACATTACGAGCTAGCTTCCGTGGATTCGACACAACATTGGTGAAATGGCTGCAGTATGATAAGTTGTGCAATCCTTGCGTAATACACATTGTCTCTCGCGAATTTTTTGGGATAGCATTTTCCATCACGGTTGCAAATTATGGGGTGGCATTTCCCCCTCCGGCTATAATGGTACCTTCATGGTATCAAATGACCTTTGACTCGGTTTGCCGCGAGATGCAGCGGGATGTTTGTGTGACCCACATATGGCGCTGGCGGCCTGCTCGAGTCGTTGGCGCGCGAGTCGCGTAGCTGGCGGCGGCTTGCAGAGCTGGTTTCGTGTTTCACGGCTACGCAAAGAGTCTGTAGTTTACATAGATAAACTACTCGATCTTTGCATGGTATCGCGCAGCGTACAGGCTTGTCGATCTCCGCCTCGATCGTGTTGCACGGCCATGCTCGGATCCGTTTATAGTATATAAACTCGGAGGAGTTTATAGTTTACAATAAACTCCGTGATCCACGCATGTTTACCACGCACAGGCAAATCATCGCTAAGCTTGTTTAAACAACAACAATCTTTATGAACGCAAGCAAGTACAGCGACCTCTGTAAATAATAGGCACATTATTACTAGTATACAACATGTGTTCCCATTTCCGATACTTGAATACCACGGAAAAACTCATATTTCTTATGCAATTAGATAAATCATACATTATTGATTCCATCTGTTCTTATGTTTATAACTGTTTTAAGAAGCGGGAAGAAGTTTAACTTGTACATACTAGAATGTATTAGCATATGTAAAGATGATAAGATACCTTTTTCTTATGTACAAAATTGTCAAAACAAACCTTATCTCTAGCGCTACGACCTGTACTTAGCTTGTTTGAGCACAGATGTATAATAAAGGTCATTTTATTCATTCAAATTCATTCATTCATTTTACTCGCAAGTACCGTACGTAGATACAGACTTTCCTGGTACATTTTGTAAAACCAAGGAGCTCCTTGGTAAGACTTTTGTGGTAGAGACCGCCCGCCCCTCGCTAATTACAAAACACAGCAGGAAGCCACGGTAGATTGGAGACGGCACGTGCCTAGCCTATCACACGCTTTACACAAGGTTTTTCTGAGACGTCTTGGCCAAGACCGTCTCAGCCAAGACGTCTCAGCCACAGTGTAAAGAGAAAGTTAAGGGTCTCATGACAGGGAAAGGGCCACCGAATATGGCAGAATCTGACACCGACCGTGTGTAACTGTAACTGAAAAGACGCAGTTTCCGGCCGGCGGTGCAACTCATATCTGTAGGAATCGGGACCCCGGTGATACGTCGCAGCCATGGCCTAGCAGGTGGCAGCTACTGGCTTTTGGCACATTTAGAAATGTTGCAGAAAAGACGCGAAAGCTGCCGAAAGTCGCAATTCGGGGTTCGTAATTTGGTAAGGGGGGGGGGGGGGGTAGATACACCCTGCAAGATTGTTTTGTACCACTCTCTGTGGTGACCCTTGGCCAGCCAAACCATGGATAATTGATCTGCACCCTACCCAGGTTTTCAGTTGGCCATCTCAGAACAGATGATAAGCTGGAAGACACTGTGATATGTATCCTTCAGTGCAGGAAATACTGGGTGCATGTGCACCATTGGTGTACCCGAATTTGGAAGGAGAATCGACGATTCTACTGGATCGACATCTCTCCTGTGACATATACACCAATTCTTGACATCTACAATGTTGGAAAGAAAATAAATGTTGCCATAGTACTTGCTTGTTAAAAGAATTTAAAGCATTTGGTTTCATTGAAATTATCAATGCTGCAAAACTCCACAATTTCTTTTGTAATATATATATCTTACCATTTTGTATACAACATGCAGAAATTGTATTATAATTTAAATTTTCTAATGATATTACATTGACATTTTGTGAAGTATTTCTATCTAGTTTTCTTACTAATCAAAAAATAAGTATGGGTAAAACTAAGTATGGGTATAAAAAATTACATGAACAGAATGAAGTACAAGTAGGTTTTTCTGACATTCTACAGCTTAACTTTATGTGGTGCACCCCAACATTTTTTGTTTTAGGTTGGGTGCACAAGAGCACCTAATCCCAAAAATGAATTTCAAGCCCTGTCATTTCTCCATTTTATGAACCTTTTTCCATTTCCTATAATGGCACTTGAACCTGAAGATCTTCAGAGACCAGTGTTGTCATTTTCATGAGGTGTTGCAGACTGGGGAGTGGGATCTGTAGATCTGATGTGTACCCCATCTTGCTCAAACCATTTTTTCTTGGCTGTATGTGGATGGTGATTTCTTGTTCTGTTTGGTGTTTGTAAGCCATGCCATGGTGTGTGTTAGTAAATGTATGTGCGTGGGGATGGGGGTGGGGGTGCTCGCTCAGTCTCTCTTATGCTCAGTGTTTGAGCCTCTTTTTGAAAATGAAAGCCCGCCTTTTCTGTCTCACCAGCATTCTGGGCTTCACGTCTTGAAAAGTGATATAATATGTTACATGTTTGATATACGAGTGCTTGAAATACCCACTTGCCCACTTGAAAATGCAACCACATTTTGCTTGGCACAACTTGGCCCACTGCGCAACCTGAAATATTGCAGTTGGAACACTGCTCCCCCCCCCTACTAAGCTTTTGTATTTATTTTTTTATATCATAGTTACATATAACTGGAAGAAAAGATAATGGATAAGTAGCTGATTTGACGAAAGTAAGAATTTGACAGTGGGGCAACCTGAAATGTTGATGGCCCAACCTGGCTTTTAACTCAGGTTGCCACTTGGAAAACCAGGCTGAAAAAAAGTATTTCGGGCACTGACACTGGAATCATTCTGTCTGTCTCTTCCCCAAGTCAACTATTTTTCTTTCATAGCACTGACCCGACCCCACCAGAGGTCCTCCTAGAGAATCAGAAGGGCCGGGTCACTGGGGTCAGCTGAAAACCCCAAGAAACCTTGGCTGCAGCCACCCATGAAATTTCAACTTAAGAAATGCATTCCTGAGCATGCTCAAATTACAGGGGAGAGAAGGCCAGGCAAAGTGGTATCTCTATCATATCTATTAAAACAACAACCAAAAAAACTCAGATTCTATTTTACTATATAGCAATAAGTTGTTTGAGTTTTCTCTAAATTGAGAAATGCAATGTAGGTACTAAAGTAGGGCGAAATGAGCTTCACTGTTTTTTTTTTTTACTTTTTATGCATTATTAAGTATCACATTGTTAGGGCTGAGGTGAGCTTGTTGTCTTGATTATAGCCATAGAGTTGTACTTGTAGCTAGAGTGTGAAGTTTGGAGATTTACATTTTGATTAGAACTGTCTGGAAACTAAGGATGGACAATTCTTATATGTTTAGACCACCTGCCGCATAATCCTGAATAATGACATTCTGTTTAACGCTGTCTTTTTTCCCCATAAAGATTTAGAAAACAAAGAATTGACCTTATTGAGAAATGTGTCTGGGGTTACTAATGCTCCCAACATGTAAGAAAGCTGAGATATAAAGGACTATACTTTTGAGAACCATTATTTTGCCCAGGATACTTAGGTATCTAGATGACCAAGTTGACAATATCTTTTTCATTTTACAAAATTTGTCATTCCAATTGTCAACTATTTTGGAAGCAGAGCTTGTGGATGAAAATATACACCTACACATTGTACCCTAAAGGTCCATTTCAATCCGCCTATCGTTTCAGAACTACCCACCCAAGGGCCTAGCCACATGGCTTCTGTCTTCTCTTTATTCAAATCGGAAAAGATAGAAAACTATATATTCAACTACGTCTAAATTTTTTGAAGCCTTATCCCCCAGGACCAGCTCTGTGTCATCTGTATCCTGGAAGATAAGTGCTTCTAAGTTCAGTCATCAAATGATGGAAAAAGAATTCCTTTGATCTCAACCTTACTCACAGCAGTAATATTCTACTATACCCAGAATCTCAGATTCTTATGGTTGTTATCTTATCATTGTTGATACACGTGCGTCAACCAGTCTCGTTCAATGCTTTGTTATTTCATCCGAGAAGACAACAAATGCCAGCCACTTTGCTTGACAGTGGCCACTACCCTATTCTCGTGTTCTTGTCCTCGTTTACATAGACAGCGATTCTCTTCCGAGCTTGTGAAAAAGAGTCTCAAATTCAGTGAATGGAAACTCCCCATGGTGCACTTTATGTTTACATGTTTGTAAATATCTTAAATGATACACTTTCTAATCATGGTCCAAGACTTGGGCTGACTGGGTATTTGCGTGGTCACTTGATAAAACAGCTTCAAATTGCAGGTTCAATCTCATGTGAACCAATTAGAGGTAAGAATATATGATGCTAATAGATTTAGAATACACTAATGTGGTTGTTATTTCTGTACCTTGATAGGGAATTAACTACTGGTAGTACTCCCACATACTCAGCCACATTTTGTAGTATTGGGTAAGCAAAGGCCTGTTACCCATGCATGTGGTCCCACAGGGGACCTGGCAGTATGTTGGTCCAAGATGGTAACCTTCTGTGCTGAACAACTCAGTTATTGTAAACTAGTGACAGATGCTTATCCCCCTCATCCCTGGTAAGGAAAACAGGTAACATATTTAGAACTTGCATAACAGCTGTATAGAATTTTTTTTCATTCTCAAAACACATTTCGAATTAGCCTTTACTTTGGTATCCTGTTATTTAAGTCAAAGGGGGGCTGTGAAAGTACAGTCAGGCACCCACTTAGTGCATGGCTAATTGATATGTCACACATAATTAGCCCCACAGATAAGGCTAGAAGGCTTCTCTCCAGCCAGGCTCTGCTCCTGGAGTGATTGATTACGTGGAACTACATTGGCTTGATACTGGCTGCTGTGCGATGAGGCCCTACATCAAGTGTAGTTCCTCTAAAACAAACACAAAAAGCTCTCAGGCAGGGCCAAAAGGCTTGGCTTTAGGTAGGAACTAGTTCCAACTTTCCAGGAACTAGTGCTCCTCATCTTCACCTATAGTTCCAACCTGAGATCAAGGTTCGCTTGGGTACATCTTACAACAGTGTCCTTTTTTTATTCCAGATTTGTTGCAGAAGTCTGTGAAGACCTACTATGAGTTGAAATTGTCTCATTTTAAGCCTCTGATCTGGAATGACAACTTCACACTTACCCTCAGTGACGTCTTCACCAAGTTAGAGTTAGTACAGACACTAACGGGAAAAGAAAGAAAAGAACTGAAGTCATTAGATGACTTGTTCAACCCAGATGTCACAGGACTGTCCAAAACTCCAAGGTGCATTCTGATTGAGGGTGAAGCCGGAGGGGGGAAGACAACATTTCTGTCCAAAGAAGCCCTAGATGCTGTCTCACAGAAAACAGAGCTGGGAAGACAACATGACTTGGTCCTATTGGTCCGACTCCGGGAGGTGAGAGAGGGAGAGACTATAGAGGAGATGGTGTGGGACCAGTGTGTTCCTGAAACAGCTGAAGGTATTGATGTACAATCCATCAGAAAAATTCTACAGAAGAACGAGTCTCGTGTGCTCTTCCTCCTAGATGGGTATGATGAGCTGCGGCCTGAGGCCAGGGCAGCCAGGCAGGCCATTCCCAAACTGCTGTCTGGCAAGTTGTACCCCAACAGCACGATTGTGATCACCTCCCGACCCTCAGCAGGAGTGCAGCAGCACACCCGGTCAGACTGTCATGTGCACATTTTGGGCTTCTCACATGAACATGCGTTTAATTTCGTCAGGAAATATTTCTGCATCACAGGAAATCCTGAGCTGGCAGAGGAGATCATCAAGCAGTACTTCACTAGTGATGATGATGATGATGATGACTACGATGACAATTATGGACATAGTTATGATTCATCTTTTGGCAGTCAAGAGGAGGAGGAGGAGGAGGAGAGTTTTCTAGATAATCTAATCCAGATCCCAATGTTCCTGATGTTCCTCTGTGTGTTGTGGGAGGAGGACCAAGAGGTGTTTACTGGAACAATGACGGGGCTGTACGACAACCTGCTGACATGTCTGGTTAGAAGATACTGTAAGCGGGAAGGAGTGGACATGCCAACAGAAGGGCTGCCTACAGAGGTTGATGAGTCATTACTGCAGCTTGGTAAGCTTGCGCTAGAGGCACTGCTGAGGAATGAGAGCTTGCTTGACCTTGCACAAGTAGAGAAAGAAAATGTGAATTGGAAGCTGTTGTTAAAGCTTGGTGTGGTTTCCTTAGAGGTTTCTTCATCTAAACTGCATCCTATGAAACTGTTAAACTTTTCACACAAAACCATCCAAGAGTTTTTGGCCGGACAATATGTTGCTCATGCTGTGGTGAACCAAGACATTGTAGAGCTGCTGCAGCTCACCTCCATTAGCAAGGCACTGGAACTTGGTTACCTGCTCCTTTTCACCTGTGGCTGTGACTCACGGGCAGCACAAGCTGTGATGGAGGAACTGAGTAAGCTCAGCAAAAGAGAGTTCACAAACTTGAGACCAGAACAATTTGAAAGTTCAAATGTGCCAATCGATCGAGACTTGCAAAAATCCTGTGAAACCTATGAAACGTTTGCAGCATTGTGCCTGACCATCCTTAGTGAGAGACGAGAACCAGAAGTGCTACAGCACATCTGTCAAGCCCTGCCTATTGTCATGCTGGACAGCTCCATTAACAGTAGAGAAGCCACAGGTCTGAAGTATTACATACAGAATCTTCATTCAGCAAAGCTGCCAGACAGGCTCATACTTACAATCCATGGAGATGCTGACAGCAGAGACACAGTTCAGTACCTACAGCAGTGTTTTACAAGTTCACGCCCTGGACTTCAATTGGACTTGGGACTATCAGGACAGTTTGACATTTCGGATAAGACAGCCAGGCTGGTTTTAGTTCTGAAGAATGTTCCTGGTCTGAGGGCAATGGATCTGTCACACACAGACCTAACACCATCATCACTCCAGCCACTTGTGAAGGGGTTCAGCCACATGTCTCTGTTAGAGGAGCTGGATCTTACTGACAACCCTGCCCTTGGTGATGCTGGGATGGAAGTCCTGCAAGAGCCACTGTCCGGCGTCCCACACCTGGCTGTAGTCCATCTTGGGAGAGTCAACATGACAGCTGTGGGCATGTCATCCCTGGCTGCCTACATACAACACCTAGTAGGACTGAAAGAATTGGATATAAGTGAGAATCAGATCGGTGACACTGGGCTGGAATCACTCACTGCTGTCCTTCCCATCTTCACTGCTATTAAGGTGTTGTTGCTGGAGAAGATCGGCATCAGCCCCACAGGCATGCGTGCACTGGGCCCTGCTCTGTGCAAGTTACCCAGACTTATTGTACTGGACGTTAGTAAGAATGATATAGGAGACCCTGGGCTGGAATGCCTGGCTGCTATCCTCCACCACCTCACAGCCATGAAGGTGTTGCTTCTCAGTGAGATAGGTATCAGTGACAGGGGAATATCATCCCTCATCAAAGCTCTACCTCACCTGGTGCAATTACAGGTGTTGGATGTGAGAAGGAATCACATAGAAGACTCGGGGATTGTCTCACTGGTGCAAACACTCTGCCAGCCCAGCAGTTTGGACATGGAACTAAACCCACCTGCAGCTGGTGACAAGAGTCTGACCACAGCCCCTCACTATAACACAACACTACAGGTGCTGCACATAGGGAGGAATTGGAAAGTAACAGAAGTCGGACTCGGTAGCTTAACACAACTCATCAGCGCACTGCCAGCACTGATCGAGCTTGATATGTCTAGTTTCGGCTGGGGCACACCGAAGCACCTGTCTGACACCGCTGCCATGGCTCTGGCCGAGGCTCTACCCAGACTCCCTGCCCTGGAGTGGCTTGACCTGAAGTACATCTACATAGAGCCTGCAGGGTTCCAGGCTGTGGTGCAGGCTGCTGAGGAACACCCAACACTGGAGAGTCTGATGTGAGTTATAGTACTTATACTGGTTACAGGCATATACTGTACTCTACTCCAGTATTGAATTCTTTATTATGAAATTAGAACATATACAGCCGGAGTCTCACCTGCCTAGTACTTGTAGTAGGCTTGCTGCCTGTTGCACTTTCCAGCTTTTAAGGTTGCAGAAATCATCAGTCAGGACCACCTCTCATGGGTCATTTCCTTCCATAATCTTAGGCAGCCTCTAGGTGGGGGGACAGCAGGGCGGACGTCTCCGCTTTGCTTCTCTGTAACTCCCTCCAGAGTACTCTTTGGTTTCCCACTGTGCATCCTTTCTCTTCACTCACAGCCCGAAGCTGTATCTCTCCACTTCTTTTGACATCATTTTCACTAGCTGTTAGTTGCAAATGGAGAGATTTCTGCATAGAAATATGAGGGACGTTCCCAAAAAGCCCCTACATCTCACTTCAACTGGATACAGTAACGCTCTCCATTCTTTTTCTGAGCACTGTTGGACTAAATCTTGGTGCTTCAGCTTCTCCCTTTCAAATGCTGCTTGAATAATAATTGCTCTTCCCACGAGATAGTTATTACTGGTACGACTGTTCTCTGAGTTGATGACCAAAGCACTACATTGTATGTCTGGGTGCAAAGCTGCTTTGCAGATGTTTCTTGGAAGACCAAGCTATTAGCTGAAGCAGTTGTCCAGGTCAACTGCCATTTCCCACCTTTTACTTATTGAACTTCACATCTACCTCCTGAAGCCGATTTTTGCCCTTCCTTAAAGAACGGATTGAAGGTCTCGTTCTGGATTCCCTTGTTTCCCGCTTTTGTCCTCCCAAAAAGTGTACTGTAAATTGTACAAAGCAGTTGTATATGCTGTAGATTGCAAAAAAAAAATGTCGGAAAGCAGATACTTATGAGGTAGAATGCCAACATTAATTCTAAGGTCACAAAAGAAGATGCAAAAGAACAAAAATCTATTATTTGGTAAACCACACTCTGTGTTATGTCAATTTTGTTCCAATGTAGCAATATTGAATGTATACACTAACCTACTTGGCACCAGAATTTCTAGTTTATCAGTTGAACCACATTCTGCAGTTAATGCTATAATGAAAGCATTTGGAATTTGATGAGAGCAACTTTCCTCCTTTTACCATACACAGCTACTCTGAGGAACTGGTTCCTAAGGGAGCAGACACCACAGCCAGCTGCCTGGAGCTGTGCCGCACCTAGGTGGGCAACATGCGGACCCGTTCATTGTCTCAGGTCCGCTTACTAGTACTTTCTTTGTAAAGTAATTATAAAGTGATGCCAACATGCTACAGATGTTGATATAGAACTAATTTTGTTATCTATGATAATTACTTAATACAACAATGCTCATACATATTCTGGAATTAAGCAGGGCTGATTATATCTCTAGACAAATAAAGTTCCTTACTGACACAGCTTTCTCCATTCTCAAAGAATGTAGTGTTTGGTGCTAAGTTTTAGGTGTTAACATGTATTACAAGTCTACAATGTTCTTTATTCAATTGCCGTAATACTTTGATACAGGTGTGCTAACAGGTGAGTTTGTTACAGGTGTGACTGTCCCGACAGGTGCCCTCAAGTCTGGACCCCCTGAGCAAGTACACCAGCAGGTGTAAGGTGGACGACAGCCTACTAGTATGTGGACAAGGAGAAATGGGACATTGACAGGTGCTGAGAGCCGAGCAGTTCTACAGAAACTCCTACAGTTAGAAAACCACTTTAGGGAGAAGTATAGGGAGGTGACAGGTGAAAGATCAGGGGTTAGTGACAGTAGAACTTGGTCAGAGGTCAAGCTAGGCTTCTCAGCACTGTATCTTTTAGCTTTTAACCTGGTGTGAATGGCACATTTTAATAGCAATGATTTCAAATACCAATGTCACTTGTTGTTGACATTTTTTGCAAGTAGTTCACAATAGAAATGAGGCAAAGATGATCATAATGATGATAGCCTGTGCATACACAATCTCTTGCTGGTGGGAACTGTTGGGTGGACCGCTAGGAGCACGATTTAGTCTGAGACTAATGATGATGATGATTGTTGACACCTGTGTTACATACATGGCATTTATCCTGAAGTTCAATGGTAATAAAAAATTACAATAAATAGAATGAAGGACATAATGCAAGGAAAACAAACATTGCATTGCTCTAATTTCATTAATTAAACTTAAGTCTATGATTATTTTACTTGATGCTTAGTTGCAAGCATGTAAAATATGTTTATTCCAGTTTCACAATGATCAAGCTAGTAGTGTGGTAATCAGATTATTTTGTACATACATATTTCAGTACACTTTTAAATAAATATAGAACTCAATCATGAATGGACCAAAATTGTACAAATTTAACTTGTTCTTAATAGCCAAGATATTCAATCTTCATGGAGTGAGTGTAACAGAGAACCCACTTCATT
The DNA here is from genome assembly GCF_000003815.2 of Branchiostoma floridae. NCBI lineage: Eukaryota > Metazoa > Chordata > Leptocardii > Amphioxiformes > Branchiostomatidae > Branchiostoma > Branchiostoma floridae. The sequence continues at coordinate 20,387,053 of NC_049989.1, read as the reverse complement.
TCTGTTGTGATATTTTGTGCCAATCTGAAGTGCATGCAATACATGTAAGACTGTAAGTTATTATAAATAACTGCAATGAATAAAATGTTCCAACAGATGCCCCCATTTCCCAGTGTTGTATTGTATCTAATGATGAGAGGGAAGAGCATTCTAGTTACAATGCAGCTGCTGCCCATGGCTCTGCTGGTTCAAAGCACTATTACATTTATAGAAGACACAATTTTTGGCTTCATATTGAAGTTACTTTGCAGCAGCAGAGCATTCCCTCATGCTGGAGAAACCTTTAGTTACCCGACTGCTAAAGTTTATTGTTGGATGCCATTCCTGGCGCTCCAAGTAAGAAAATGGCACTTTGCTCAGTTGAAGAAATTTGAGATCGCTGCTTTGGTCAAAAGGGTCTGCATGCATGGGTGTCCCGACAACGCTTCATGCTCAGTTCAGAAGCTGAACACCCTGATATTATGATAAAATCAAGGGTAGTGATTACACAGAATTTGGGATATGTGACGGCCGATTCTACTTGCCAAGGAGAAATACCCAGGCCAGCTAGACGAGAAATTTACCTAAGGGATGAATGCTTACAAGTAAAAATTGTATGCTTCCAAAAGGAAAGGCAAGGAATGTCTGCTTTCCTACCCAGAGGAATGCACCCATTCCTCAGGAATTCATGTAACACTAATTCACCTTTATTCGTTGGGTAACCTATATCCGTTGCTTTTAAATGCAGGGTACGTAGGCACATCAAGTCGACAGGTGATTGTTTTAAACGGCAATATCCTGAAAATATTGCAATTTGAATCTAACGTCCGTCGACGTGATATCCCCAAATACCCTGTTTTTAAAAACAATGGATATAGGTAACTCAACAGATAAAGGTGAACTAGCGTTACAGACTTACACGACGGAAGGAAGGACAGATGCTTAGCCGCCTCTTCCGGCCAAACAACAGCACAGCCTCACCACTTGTAGGTGGCTTAATTCTTCATGAAAAACTGGTCTGATCAGCAACAGTAGAACTCATGTGGGCAGCTAGCAGCGTGAAATCATCGTCAGCACCGACGGACTGCCTCAAGCTTGAATTAAAGCAGTCTTCAAGGTGGGAATTCAACGTGACGTGAGGATGTCCAGATTCTATTGGTCGGGGTGACTGTGGAAGAATGCTAGAAGCAAAATGGTTAATTTCACTATTAGGCTTAGAATACTTGCAGATGTAGCACAACGTAATCTCCAAGCAGATCCTACGGTAACTTATGATACTATCAAAAGCTGGCAGAGGAGTGAAGCTAGCCTAGGAGTGTGACGTATGCTCTGGTGCCTGTCTGACTCTCTTTGGTCTGAGCTTTACCCCTTGGCCAGTTTGATACTATCTTATGGCACCGTAGGATCTGCTACGAGATGGGCAAATGTTCCAACTCCATGTGCTGGCTGTAGTTTGCAGATGATCGCTAGATGTCCCCACTTGCTGTCCCTTATCAGGCACATAGCTGCACGACATGCCATCATTAATCATTGTCAATCATCTATTTCAGCTCCTTTAGGAGTAACTCTAACCCACTAGACGATTTCAGTGAGCTTCTAGAATATAAAATAGATTGATTCAACACTATTTTGGTCAGTTTTAGGAAGTTATGTCAAAGAAAACACACCAACTTTCTTGACTTCCCCAACTCCAAACATCTCACATTCGGAACCCGTCCCAGGATCCTCTGCTTCCCGCCCGTGACGTCATACCCAAGATGGCCGCCGCTCAGAGCTGAGATGGCTTCGCGACAGCCCAACGACAGGTTCGTTTCTAACCGATATTTTACCCCCTTTTTCTTTTATTTGTTCCCCTTTCTCCCAACATCTAAGTACAAAACTGCCGTAAGAATACTCCTGTGTGGGTCTGAGGGATGCGACGTCGAAATTTGTCGCGAAAAACCGCCCGATTTCTTTGCCGAACCACCGCAAAAATCCACCCGCGAAAAAATGGCGACAGTTCGCACAGTTCTTTAGCCTTGGCATTCTCCTATCACTCAGCTTCATAAAACAGACCTGTACAAGAAAACTCTTTCATATTCTCAGATCTAATCCCTGGTATGTGACATTTATGGGAAAAGCTGCGAGCAGAGTTAGGGTTTTCGGGAGATGGATGAATTTGATCTTATGAAAATACCCATAAATTTTGTGGTGACTGTGGTTTACTGAAGACTGCCAAAGGCCAACTTCTCCGTCTTGGACAGATATCTTCAAGCTGTAGACTTGGATAATAGGCCGACTTATTCTTCACATAGTTTGATAAGGACAGCTAAAGCCTTATTAAAGATTTTGTTAGTCTGTTTCTTTATTATTGTAACGTTATTTGAGTTACTTAGATTTATAAAATTAAGGTAGAGAATCAGTCGACTGTCAAGATATAAAATGTAGACGAGCAAAAATTGTTCAATCTCCGATGAGGAATAATTTTTGTTAAGTGTGGAAGTCGAGTGTTTATATGTTATTTCCCAGTTGAAGTGGGTTGGGTTTTTATGTGTAAGCAGGGCTTATAAGTTATAATATAATTACATTTACCCATACACATGTTCAATTCATTAATGTTCTCTCTGACGGAGAGGGGTGTACATGTTCTTGGTACGTAGTCATGTCAATCTGTGTAAAACTAAGTCTGTAAGAAAATGAATGCATTTAGAAATGAAAAAAAGAACATGTATAGAGTGTGTGTGTGTGTGTTTATATCTGAACAAGATATCATTAATATAAATAATAATATTATTATAAGTGCTGTTATTTACTTATTCAGTTATTGTCTCCAACTTGAAATGGAATTCACATTTTATTGAAAAGCAGCCACTCACAGACTGTGCTAATTTCAGCTTTTCAGGAATTATAAAACAAACAAGATCCCCCTCAAGCAACTACTTACACTTTGACCTTTGTCCCCAGGGGTCAGAATGGCCCCCCTTACGAGGGGTCGCCGCCGTTCAAGCGGCACCGCCTGCCCAGCCCGTCCTCCTCGGTACGAGTCCAGCCGCCGTACTCGAACGGTCCGGAGCAGAGCCGGTTCGTCCTGGGCACCAGTCAGTATGCTACCCCGGTGTATGCTGTGCACGGGCAGCGAACGCACCATGGACAGGTAAGAAACAAATGGATGTTCGAATAAAGTCTCAAGTCCTTTTGGAAACGTATGCCGAATGTACTTTTAGATTTTATGTTTTTTATACGTAGCAATGTATGCCAGTACACAAGCCCACCATGGACAGGTAAGAAACTGTCATTTTGGAAGTGTTGTTGTTGTTGTTGTTGTCCTTGCTTTACGTCTATGTGTATGCTGTACGTACATGTAGCCTCCATAGCAGGCTCTTTGGGGCCTTTTTTTGGCTCATAATACACTTCTGCTGGCCATTTCTATTTGTACTCGGTCGCTGATTGCTGGCGTTTTCTGATTGCCGGCCTCCAAGAGCCTGCATAGAAACGGCGTATGAAAGTGATATTAAAAAACGATCAGCCATTCATCGGCCTTATTAACTCACACGTTAGGAATAATTCACAACTCCTTGAGAGGCAATTCGCATGTCGGCTGCAAGCATTTTATAACTCGGGCTTCAGATGGGGAAAGCCCCATATGATCCCATATCACAGAATGTCGAACAGTTGAGTTTTCACTTCTGTATTTTTAAAAAGCCGTTTGACCCCGAAACCGTTAGAGAATTGTCGGGTCAGTGCACACAGGGCGTGACAGCGCACTGTCCGGTGGAGATGCGTGTAGTTTATGAGCCGTCCACGGCAGGCAGGAAATTCGCACCTAGTTAATCGCTCTAATCGTTTTTTAATATCACTTTCATACGCCGTTTCCATGCAGGCTCTTGCAGGCCGGCAATCAGAAAGCGCCAGCAATCAGCGACCGAGTACAAATAGAAATGAACAGCAAAAGTGTATTTTGAGCCCAAAAAAGGCCCCAAAGAGCCTACTATGGAGGCTAACGTACATGTACTACAGTAGGGATATGTACAAGAACACATATGGTCTTGAGCAGTGTGTACCAGTAAAGTATGCCACTCCAGTGTACACCGCACACGGTTTGGCAAACAGTTTGACTTCTCCATATAGTGTATTTTGCCAACTCATTTTCCCGAAGGAGAAACATCTTGTAGTTGTATGAACTTTCTGTCCGTAATAGTGTAATGTGTTTCAGTTCAAGGGAATAAATGGACAGAAAGCAAGGTGTTCTGTTATGAAAATTTATATGCTGTTCCTTCCTCTAAGACTTGTCTGAATGACGTCTTTCTAAGAGTAGCGTGTCTTAAACTTAACAAAGCTTAAACAAAAGAAAGCTAGACGCCTAGACGGGTCCTAGGCTCCTGGGCCAGTGCTGTCTCCAGGACCCCTTCCCCCATCCTGGACGCATCCCTGTCCTTACAGAAAACTGAACTTCTTCACATCAAACTGACAAAAATTTATTTTTGTCACCTTAAAATAATAGACTTAACAGCTAAAATCAACAGCATGGGCTATCAAACAATGAGTGGGACAGAAAAAAACTTGTCCTAGACCAGGGCTCTAGCCAGCGCCCTTTTTTCCGTCAATTGACGGAAATTTGCTGCGTCTGACGGAAAAATTTTAAAACCAGTCCGTCAACCTTGAAGGACAAAAATCGTTGGTGGAAGCTACAGGTGGCTTGGGGACGCCGTCCACGGCCGTAAAAGCCACACACTGTTTGTTTTGCTATTGTTATTATTGTTGACAAAGTGTGTCGGCGCCCTTTAGCATACGATAATCTCATTAAAACCCGTTTTTCAAGGTCTCAGTTCAGTTCTTCTATTTAATTTTCGCGGTTTTCGCGACGATTGTTATTGGCTGATGGAAAAAAAATTTCGAGCTGGCTAAAGCCCTGTCCTGGACCTTAACCAAACGAGCGGTGTCCCAGGTCACCCATTGTTGCAACCTGCCAGTATGGAGTGTGTACTCAGCCTGCTGGTACCCACGTTTCCTGGACACTTGCCATCATTACCTGCTGTGAACTTCATACTGCAATCTTTGTGATGACAACTGCATATAGAACTTAGAAGTATAGCTTTTGTATGTTGTTCGCATTGTATTATCAGTAATCAGTTAACGTATAACTCATAAGTTCTGTACAGCAAGTGCAGGCTGTGTGATCCACACATACCAAGATGGTGCCTTACTGTATCAAAGATTGTGATGGGTTCTGTAATATGGCTGTTCTTCTTGTATGTACAATTGGCATTGATGGTAAAAGTTCTAGTAGAAAATTTGGCATCTGTTCAAGACACGTGGATAGCAGTTCCACGTAGCTCACTCTCACATAAGGTAAATCAGACTGTGTTCTTGTTTAGGTGAACTTCTTGTAGCTCTCCTTGAACTTGGCACATTTGGCTTGATCAAGTTCAGCGCACCCCGATTCCTCTCTTCTAAAGGGACTGCCATAAGTGAACGTTACCCCAGGCCAGACAGTCAAACGTCATGTTTCAACATAAGTTTGAAGTGACTTGAATGTGATGGGTTTTTTAATGTGACTCTCTGTGGCTTTTTGTCTAAAAGTATAGTTCAATTTACTTGCTTTCCAAGTTCCACTGAGACAGCAACCAAATTATGAGTAACCATGGCCAGGGTTCTAGCCAGGATTTCATTTTAGCGTAGTGGGAATGGTGTGGAAGGGGGGTCTTGGCCCTTCCACGGTGAGACTTTGAAAATGTAGAGTTAAAAGTTGGCACTTTGTTAACATCACATGTAAATTGTTGGATTTTCTGGTCAGTTTTAAGGGTCATATCACCATTTTTCATTGTGCAGACATTGATAAGACATTGTTGAACATGCAAATGATACCAAAACACCACTACACTAGTTAAAAATTAGCGTAGTGGCCCTTATTTTAGCGTAGTGGTCACAAATTTTAGCGTAGGGGCCCACAACGCTAAAATGCACTGGCTAGAACCCTGATGGCAAATTTAACACTCAAGGAAATTGATGAAAAACTGTATGAAAGACTTAGTCCTCCTTTAACATACTGGATCATATCCAAATGGTTTAGTTCGTAGGTCATGCAGAACAAACTGTTCCGATGAAGTGGAAATGCCCTTACTCCATTTTAATCCTCTGTACTTACTACATGCAATTGGCATCCATGATAAAAGTTCTAGTAGACAATTTGGCATCTGTTCAAGACACGTGGATATCAGCTTCACATAGCTCACACTCACATAAGGTAAATCAGACTGTGTTCTTGTTTAGGTGAACTTCTTGTAGCTCTCCTTGAACTTGGCACATTTGGCTTGATCAAGTTCAGCGCACCCCGATTCCTCTCTTCTAAAGGGACTGCCATAAGTGAACGTTACCCCAGGCCAGATCGTCAAATGCCATGTTTCAACATAAGTTTGAAATGACTTGAATGTGATGGGTTCTTTAATGTGACTCTCTGTGGCTTTTTGTCTAAAAGTATGGCACAATTTACTTACTTTCCAAGTTCCACTGAGACAGCAACCATTATGAGTAACCATGGCAAATTCAACACTCAAGGAATTGATGAAAAACTGTATTAAAGACTTAGTCCTCCTTTAACATACTGGATCATATCCAAATGGTTCAGTTCGTAGGTCATGCAGAACAAACTGTTCCCATGAAGTGGAAATGCCCTTCATTTTAAATTTAATCCTCTGTACTTACTTACTGTGCAATTACCATTGATGTAAAAAAGTTCTAGTTACAATTTGGCATCTGTTCAAGACATGTGGATATCAGCTTCACATAGCTCACACTCACATAAGTTAAATCAGACTGTGTTCTTGTTTAGGTGAACCTCTTGTAGCTCTCCTTGAACTTGGCACATTTGGCTTGATCAAGATCAGCGTAACCCAATCCCTCTCTTCTAAAGGAATCGTGTATATGGGCCTACAAGACTCATAAGGACTTAAAACTGTATCTCTGTTATATACGTTGTCTGACCCTTGCCTCATCCCTCATGACCTCGATGAAAAGCGGCCTGCAGGCCGATTTGAGCTTTCATGAATAAACAAAGGTTCAAACAAAACAAACAAACTGCCTGCAGTGCACATTACTCCAGGCTAGATCATCACGTACTGTATAATGTAACTACTGTAACTGTATTGAAGTTTGCAGTGGTTTGATTTCAGTGGGTAGAAAATGGAGTGTTTGCCATGGTTTTCTAGTTAGTTTGTGATGGAAACACGGTGTTAGGCCAGCAAAAGACTGGGCATTTTCACTTCGCTTTAACTTCACAGTGAAGAGATTACATTGAAAAATGTGAACATTATTTCATTTCATAGCTAGTTAAACCACCACGGATTTAAAATTTATTTACAGTAAGTCACCAACATACCACACTATGCTTTGTTTGAGGTTTCTCTGGATGTCTGTCTGTTTCTGTGTTTTGGGATATTTGTAATCAGCATAATTTAAGCTCTTTCGGATAGATTGACAGTTTTGTGGTCATGCCTAGGAATTTGAGGGAGGAAGGTCAAGGTCGATTTTGTGCCCCATGGCAATTTTCCTTGGTAGTGCAGCATAACTTCTGGTTTTGTATCTTTTGGTTTGGACATTATTTTTTTGTGGTACATGTAGATAGCCTTTGATGTGCATGTAAGTGGTGTAGAGGTAGGTATCAGAGCAGCTTGCACTGGATTGTTTTTATTTTCTCTCGTTTATTGGTAAGTCTGACATCCAAATATGGCTTATCAACTGTTAGGGGCTGTCAGTCACTAATGGCTTGTCTGTGAATTTGGAAGTGACAGTTTTGGCTAAGATTCAAGAATCAAGGGTGTTCAACTTTGTTGGGACTGACGGCTTGATAGTCCCTCAGTTCTGTCTCAGGATTGAAGGCATGGCATGGCTTCTACCTACTGCCCCTCCATGTGGTTTTCCTGCAAGTTTTGTGTATCTACATGGCACTTGTGGTGCAGTGTATACCCAGGTACTATGACATAAATGCATCCAAATCAGGGCTCGAAATACTGGGTGCTGCGCATGTGCACCCAAAATTGGAGCTGTGCACCCAATATTTTCATAGGCTAATGTATGTAAAGATATCAAAGTATACTAGTATACATCATATTCTTGACATCTAAGTGTTAGAAAGATATAAAAATGCCTGTCATGGTACATGATGAAAATATGACTAAGTTTTGTTATCAGGTTTTTCTGACATTCTACTTAAATTTAAGTGGTGCACCCAAAAATTTTTTGGTGCACCCAATTTTTTAAGCTGGGTGCACCAGTGGACCTAATCCCAAAAATGAATTTCGAGCCCTGCAAATTGAACGGCTTGTTTCACTTAACCTGTAAACCACATTAAGGCGTAACGTATCCACCAGTAGCAGACTGGTTTATTTTCCAAGGAGCAAAGAGCAGCATGGATTGAATGCTTCTTTGCAGCCCTAGGGCTGAATTGCAAAGCTTTTAGCACCAAGCATTAATATGTGGTGGGATCTTTAAGAAGCTCATGTGACTCAAAGACATTACTGTAAATGCATTTAAGTTCGGGGGGATTTAATTTTGCAGTGGCGGGGAAAAGCACTGTAGTCTCTTAATGCCATGGAAAAATGTTCATGGTTGTTTTATGATCGCGGTGAATTGGCAACTTAAAAACCGTGAACATAAAACCATCTAGAATATTTCTGCGTTTACAGTATGCAGATGTACATTGTGACATCAACCCCCATTTGTGTACCGTACAAGAACTGTCTAATGTAAGCGAGTACCGGGCATTACCACAGGCCCGACCGCAGGACTACATGTCACACAACGCTGTGTTTATGTTAGGGGATTAAAATTGAATAAACGACTTGTACATTGTACATGCAGTGTCCAGACCACTGCATTGGCAGAACACAGTTGACTACTACTACATTGTACATGACAATAATAGCTCTCCCTTACATGCATGTACCTTACCCTTACAGGAGCTGTCCACTGTGAGCGAGTACCGAGCGTTACCGCAGGCCCGACCGCAGGACTACACGCCTCACTATGCCCTGCCGCAGGGCCAGCCGCCCGGGCAGATGCGCCGCCGACCCTCGCTTCTCTCCGAGTTCCAGGGTCATCCCGCCAGCGGCGACAGGTGAGGATGCAGTGAGCTGGACTGTCTCCAGCTCATTGTTTTTGTAGCCTGGGTACCTATGTTTGCTTCTGCTACCTGTGGGGGGAACTGTATATTCAAATCTTTTGGTGGGGACGTCAGTTGATGAGCGAATGAAGGAGTAGGCTGTGGAGCGCTCGTCCAAACAGTCGTTTCAATACTGCGTCACAGCATTCTTGACATTGAAGCATGAGAAAGAAAACCTTTTCCAAGTTTGGAATAATTTGGGTTTACTGCAATGTTTCAAATTGTGAAGCTTTGTTGTAACCATGCATGTCGATGCAGAAAGATTTATATCATCATCAAGAGCGATCTTTCTTGACTCTTCTCTCTTTTCGTTTTGCTTAGATTCTACATGTTGTGTTGTTCAGTAGAATTTTTTGTTGATTGGAAACAGTAATTTTTTTCCTGTGGCAATGCCACAAGGGTGAAGGCCACACTTGGGGAATGTTACATTTTCTTAACCATATTTCAGGATCCCGGACTCCCGCCACATGTACGAGCGTAGCCACGCCTCCTACCACCCACCAACTTTTTCCCCAGTTATAGAAGAAGAAAAAAAATTGTCATTATCCCAGGAATTAAAACTTCAAGCCATATAAACTTACCCTCAAATAAAAGCCTACTAGTACTAATATAACAACCATTTTCTTAACCATATTTCAGGATACCAGACTCCCGCCACATGTACGAGCGTAGCCACGCCTCCTACCACCTGGGCCACCACGCCCAGTCGGAGCTGTCGGAGGCCCCGCAGCACAAGCGGCCACGCCTGGCCCCCCAGGAGGGCCACGAGGGGGCCATGGCTCGGGGCGCGGCCCACGCCATCAGCTCGGGGGCTGAGATGGGGTACTCATCGGACCATCGGAGGGTGAGTGTCAGTCTGTCTATTTAGATAACAACAACACACAGAAAGTGCAAGATGGTAGTCCAAAGACTAAATTGGCTCATACAATGTACAATACAAAAGGTGCCTAAAGGTGTCTGTAATTCGATACCCGGCTGTGTCATACCAAAGACGTTGAAAATGGCACTTGCTGCTTTCTTTGGTTGAGCAGTCAGCATTTCGGAAACAATGTTGTAGAACTTACTAGAATAGGGTGAAAGGACGGACTAGCTTTCAGAAGTGTCAAAGGAAGAATCTCTCAATGATAAATAAATGTACAAAATGTAATGATATTCCCCCAGGGTTCAGCACTTGTTCCTAAGCTCGAGGCAGTGTCGCCCTCCCAACAGCCATCATGTGTAGAGGAGGGGGGAGGAAAGGACTCGCCCTCCAAACTTTCCAAGGAAGAATCTCCAAACGATAAATAAATTACGATAGATAATTATGAATATGATATTTCTCCCCAGGGTTCAGCACTTGTTCCTAAGCTCGAGGCAGTGTCCCCCTCCCGACAGCCTTCCTGTGTTGAGGAGGGTGGAGGAAAGGACTCGCCCTCCAAGCTCTCGAAGGATAAAATCTCTGAACGATAAAATAAGTGTTATGATATCCTCCAGGGTTCGGCACTTGTTCCTAAGCTCGAGGCAGTGTCGCCCTCCCGACAGCCGTCCTGTGTAGAGGAGGGTGGAGGGAAGGACTCGCCCTCTAAACTGTCAAAGGAAGAATCTCCAAACGATAAATAAATTACGATAGACAGTTATGAATATGACATTTCTTCCCAGGGTTCGGCACTTGTGCCTAAGCTCGAGGCAGTGTCGCCCTCCCGACAGCCGTCCTGTGTAGAGGAGGGTGGAGGGAAGGACTCGCCCTCCAAACTGTCGAAGGATAAATCTCTGAACGATAAAAATAAATGTTATGATATTCCTCCAGGGTTCAGCACTTGTTCCTAAGCTCGAGGCAGTGTCGCCCTCCCGACAGCCGTCCTGTGTAGAGGAAGGTGGAGGAAAGGACTCGCCCTCCAAACTGTCGAAGGATAAATCTCTGAACGATAAAAATAAATGTTATGATATTCCTCCAGGGTTCAGCACTTGTTCCTAAGCTCGAGGCAGTGTCGCCCTCCCGACAGCCGTCCTGTGTAGAGGAGGGTGGAGGGAAGGACTCGCCCTCCAAACTGTCGAAGGATAAATCTCTGAACGATAAAAATAAATGTTATGATATTCCTCCAGGGTTCAGCACTTGTTCCTAAGCTCGAGGCAGTGTCGCCCTCCCGACAGCCGTCCTGTGTAGAGGAGGGTGGAGGGAAGGACTCGCCCTCCAAACTGTCGAAGGATAAAATCTCTGAACGATAAAATAAATGTTATGATATTCCTCCAGGGTTCAGCACTTGTTCCTAAGCTCGAGGCAGTGTCACCCTCCCGACAGCCGTCCTGTGTAGAGGAGGGTGGAGGGAAGGACTCGCCCTCCAAACTTTCGAAGGAAGAATCTCCAAACAATAAATGTTATAATTATATTCCCCCAGGGTTCGGCACTTGTGCCTAAGCTCGAGGCAGTGTCCCCCTCCCGACAACCGTCTTGTGTAGAGGAGGGTAGAGGGAAGGACTCACCCTCCAATTTCCAAACTGTCGAAGGATAAATCTCTGAACGATAAAATAAATGTTGTAATATTCCCCCAGGGTTCGGCACTTGTCCCTAAGCTCGAGGCAGTGTCACCCTCCCGACAGCCGTCCTGTGTAGAGGAGGGTGGAGGGAAGGACTCGCCCTCCAAACTTTCGAAGGAAGAATCTCCAAACAATAAATGTTATAATTATATTCCCCCAGGGTTCGGCACTTGTTCCTAAGCTGGAGGCAGTGTCCCCCTCCCGACAACCGTCTTGTGTAGAGGAGGGTAGAGGGAAGGACTCACCCTCCAATTTCCAAACTGTCGAAGGATAAATCTCTGAACGATAAAATAAATGTTGTAATATTCCCCCAGGGTTCGGCACTTGTTCCTAAGCTCGAGGCAGTGTCACCCTCCCGACAGCCGTCCTGTGTTGAGGAGGGTGGAGGGAAGGACTCGCCCTCCAAACTGTCGAAGGAAGAGCTGCTCCAGTCCATGGACAGGGTGGACAGGGAGATCGCTAAGGTGGAGCAGCAAATCAGCAAGCTGCAGAAGAAACAGGTGGGTTTGAACGACTTGTCTAGGAACAAAACTGTCTTTTGAAGGTTAGACATCCAGGTTAACAATATTCAAATAAAATTCAATCTCTGCAATCGGATGAAAACGAACATTAACTTCCAGACGTTTCGAGTGACATCCATCACTCTTCTTCAGCTTCACTAGAATGAGAAACAGAAACAATTCAAGTACATCTACATCAGAAAAATCGTTGAACATGTAAGGATCATATGCCAAGTAATGTAAACTATGTTAAGATGTCATGTTTATGATGATGTGCAGTTTCTGCCAGTTCATTATTGTGACATTGTGTTCATTAAATTATCTTTTCTTCGAATTACAATGTCATGTAACTACCTAATATCAAGAAATAAAATTAATGCAAAAGCTTATGCATGTACTACTATGGTGTAGATGAGGGATAAAATGGTGTTCCATCACAGGGCTTGGAATCCTTTTTTCTGCATCCCTGCACCGGTGCAGGTAACATTGAAAATTACCTGCACCAGACAAATTTTACCTGCACCACTCTGAATTTTGGAAGTATGGATCATACTGAAATTGTTCAGGAACCATTGCTGTTTTTCCTGTTATACTTTATAGATGGCAACATTCAATACAGCTTATAACAATCCATAAAACCCAGTACATGGACCAGTGCAGGTTAGGTGCAGGTAGACACCAGAAATACCTGCACAGCTCCAATTTTAGCTGCACTAATCTGCATATGCAGGTGGTATTTCAAGCCCTGCATCACCTGTAAAATTTCAGGTTGTGCACTGCACTACCTGGGTTTAAGATTATATCAAGTTTATTTTTCGAGCATTGATTAATGTACATCTATACTGTGATTTCCCACCCCAGGGTGAGCTGGAGGAGAAGGCTGCTAAGCCAGACGAGCCCGAGGAAGTGGACCTGGTGCCTGAACCCAAGGAGCCGCGCCACCAGAGCATCGTGCAGATCATCTATGCTGAGAACAGGGTAGGGAAATGGCTCGCTGTTTCACAATGTTTGTTTGTTTGTTTATTCTTTATTGAACCAGGGTTTATCGCCTGATGGCGTTTTTCAATGCCCCCTGGGGAGAGAACCCCGAACATAAGTCATACATAAAGTTCAACAAAACCAAATTAACTTCAATAACATAGTTGAAACCAAATTACTTAAGTAACATAAACATAAAGATTGTACCAAACCAGATTAACTCAATGTGTTCTTTTTACTTTACAAAACCAAGAATTACTAGAAACACTTTCCAGCAAATGCAGGATGTTTCCCTTCCAGTAATTTGCCTTTTGTCAAGCTACTTGCACACAATATATACCAATAGGGCTCTAAAAATATTCACACCCAATTGAAAACCAAGACCTACCCACATACCAAATATCTATACAATCCATTCAAGTGTTCTCAAGTTATGCTGTTTTTCTACACACGAACACTCCCACAAACGATACTCAAAATATAACCTTCACTGGCGAATCTAATGAGTTGTAGGACACAGTTGTGTAAGGATTGAGAACTGTTAGATCTCCCACCATTGTACTGGCACACATGTTGTAAAGGGCCCCAAGTTTATCAGCACCTCCTAGCAGTTATGAAAGGAAGTGCATGACAGAAGAAGACAAAGAAGACAACACAAACAATGAATATGTTTGTGTCAGGAGACATAAAATCTGTTTTTCAGTTACCTATGATGTGGGGCTATGGGGTTACCTATGATACCTATGATGATATTTGTCCTAAATCTTTTTTTCCTGCCTTCTCATATTTTTTTCTTCCAATTCCAGAAAAAGGCAGAGGCTGCTCACAAGATTCTGGAAGGACTTGGTCCAAAGATCGACCTGGTAAGTTTTGTTCTTCACTGTCCACTGAATTATACGTATACAGCAGAGTTTGGTTTTGTATATCTTGAGAACAAATATAGCTTTATTGTCTCCATGTCATTTTAAGTTAGTCACTTTCAAGAGGAATTTTAAATTTGTTTTCTATTCCAGCCTCTCTACAACCAGCCATCGGACACACAGGTGTATCATGATAACATCAAGACGTACGTATCTGCTGTCTTTATTTTGTAGCAATAGTAGTTGTAGTACTAGTACTGCTTCTATTATGATATCTGAATATAGCTCACTTTTCAATGTAAAGTTGTAATGAGATTGTCCACTGCTCACTCAAAAAAATTACAGTCAGCAGGTTTTTCTAGGGTTAGTAAGGAAACAGGAAACACAACATTCTAGGGTTAGTAAGGAAACAGGAAACACAACATTCTAGGGTTAGTAAGGAAACAGGAAACACAACATTCTAGGGTTAGTAAGGAAACAGGAAACACAACATTCTAGGGTTAGTAAGGAAACAGGAAACACAACATTCTAGGGTTAGTAAGGAAACAGGAAACACAGCTTTTTTTTCCTATGTCTGATTAAAAGAAACAAACAAACAAGATATCCTGATTTGGACAGATAGTGTTGAGTATTACAGTAGGAAGTCCTGTCCTGTGGAGATCCTTATGTTGATGTCTTCCTGCAGGCACCAAGCCATGAAGAAGAAGCTCCTGCTGTACTTCAAGAGAAGGCATCACATGAGGAAGTTAAGGGTAAGACAAGAATTTTTTTTGTTAGCCATCTGATTTTGTTGAATCTGCTGCCATTGTACACATGCATACTGGACCCCTAGTGACGCTGGTTCAAGGTTGTAGCAGAATCGTAGAATACAATGTCATCTTAGTGCCTGTCTTATCATATCAATTTTTTTTGTCTTCCTTGAAAAAGAATAATCATACTTCAAATAATATGATGTGAGAAAAAAACTATCTTCTTGAGTCTGGCACTGCAACCCTAACTAATGTTTGTATGTTTGAACCCCCAGGAGCGTTACCTGTGTCAGCGTTACGACCAGTTGTTCGAGGCCTGGGAGAAACGCCTGGAGCGAATCGAGAATGGATACAAGAGGAAGTATGTTCTGTACATTTTTCTTGCTTTGTTTTATTCACAGTCATATGTTAACAATCATTGAAAAAAAACAGTGTGCTTATATAAGAATACTTTTGTCATGAAATAACCAAATACCGGGTAAGAACAATTGCGACACAAGCAGTTTATGAATAAATTGTCTCTTGCTTTCTAGAAATAAAAAAAACCAATACAACCCGTGTATTTTGACCAACTTCATAGATTAGCATCATGTATTTTAAACTTTAAAGTAGCACATAAACTAACTAAAAAACTCACTGCTTGATAATTTCATACTCAGCCTGACTCAACTTGGTGAAATGGTTTGAAAACAATGGAAATAACAGATGACGGTGGTACCTCAAACTTTGATGGCAACGTATAACAGATGCTATTTTTTCTGTGTTTTCTTCAGAGCGAAAGATGCCAAGGTGCGCGAGTTTTATGAGAAGATGTTTCCTGAAATTCGTAAGCAACGAGAGCAGCAGGAACGCTTCTCCAGGTAAGGAAAATTTCAAGACCTGTAAGATTTGCTAAAAAAAATCCATTCATGGAGATAGTTGATTAACTGCAATCACGATTTAAACATGTTAATGAATAATGTGTGGATATCAAGATTTGGTAAAGGTGCACTCTTACTGCACTTGCGTCAAGCTTGCGTCGCTGCGGGGTTCGTTCACTGCATCACTTTTTTGTATTTTTTCTTCAAATTTTTGTATCTTAGATATTGTGTGATACGTAAATGTATGATTTGGAAGACAACAAAATACACAAAAAGTAAGGAAATTTGTTTTTCATCTCTGAAATTCTTTGAGTGCCTTTTGAACCCCGCTGTGATGCAAGTGAAGAAAGTGCACCTTAAGGCCCTTATTCTTTACACCATATGCTAGTGTCAAAGCATGATAGCCTATATGCACAAAACACTGGGCACTGATCACGTGGCAAGGCATTGGAAATGTGGAAATTATGATTGATTCTTTGTCTCATCTTTTAACTTGTTGCTGTCGTGTATGTCACAAAGATTGTATTGAATGAGCATGCTTTTATTTGTGGTATCTGTGAGATGTTTGGAAAGACACTGGGAATTTGCTTAATCAAATTAACTACAGTTGTGATTCAGTTCAGTTCAGTTCAGTTGTGATTCAACAATCACAAAAAATATTTGTTAGAGAAATAAAGAGTCTGACATAGTATATATTAAGTGAGCATGCTTATTCAATAGGCATACAAGCAGCTACAAGTTAGCATGAGTGTAACTGTAAGACATAAAACTCGAGATTTTTCAAATTCCCAGTGTCCTGCCAAATCAAGGCCACACCAATTTGATTTCTTGGTTTTCAGATTTTAAAGAGTCATTATGATTATAGACCTTTACCTTTCTTCTAAGAATTGTTTGAGAAACAAGAAATTGAGTTGTTGTGGCCTATAGTATTGCCCAGTATTGGCCTGTGGTGTGTGAGCTATTATGTCTTGTTGCGCCTGTGTAGGGCGCATTCACCATGTCCGAATGCTGTGAGTTGGGAACAACCAACGAATCAGCGCTCAAGTTTTCGCAGCAAGGTTCAAAGGTACTTCAACACGCTGTACTTGCTTGCCAAGATGTCAGGGAAAGAAAATTGTGCAAAATTTTGTTAAAATAATAAAAAGCTTGTGGAGCAATTATGGCATTGTTATAAATTGGTTCTAATATAAGAAAATTTGGAAAATTTAAACAGGAGCTGAACTGCAACTGTTTCCAGCGACATGGTTTTTCCCTGTGAGGTACTCCAAGCCAATGATGGGCCAGAATTCCTCCAGTTCTTGGGCTGTTCAAATCATTAGATTACAGCCCAAAGATGTGTTGTCTGAAAGCTCTGAAATATGCTTGCTTTCATTATTGTCTATGTTACCCAAAGAAAGCATTAACAATACTTAGTATTCTGAAATGTCAATGATTCACATGTAAATATATTTTCCTGGAGAATTTGTTTACACCCTTCCTGGAAATTGCATGTTGTACCTTATATGGTGTGTCTTGAAGTTCTTTCATTGTACTACTAAGTGTATTTCTACTAGTTGTAAAAACATAAACTGTACAAAATATTTAATTTCATAGTACATGTAATTTCTTTTCCTTCATTTTCACCCAACAGTGGAAAAACCATGTCCATGCAGTTCAGAACTTGTGTTATGCGTTGACATGAAAACAAAGGAAAAGGAACCCTTACCTTTTGGACTGCTATGAATGCCTTTTCACTTGGATGTTGTTTTACCTGTTCTGCAGTATGATATTGAGCAGACTGTTGTTGTTGCTGCAGCCTAAGATACACGTACCTTAGAATCCTGCTGAAGACAGAATCCTCTTCCTACCTGTACCTCAAGCCATGTTAGATACCATTCTATGGTTATGAGTATTGGATGTTTTGAATAACAATGCATTTAGAGTTCTTGTTGCTCAACCAAAGGACCATAACATACCAATGCGATGGTCATTCTGCTACAAGACCTTTGTCAGGGTAGAATATTGACTGAAGCAACTGTTGCCTCTGTCAGTATTGCCCTGAGAAATTTAGGTCTACTAAATCTACCTCTCTTTTGGTTGTGTAACAAGCGCTCTGTTGTCTGTATAATGATTTGAATTGCCAACTTCAAGGAAACAATTTATGTTGGTGTCCAACATTATATGTGTTTGTTCTTAAGATATTTTGCTTATTAAAGAAAGAAAAACCTAGGAATGAAATTTAGCATGGCTTGTTCATCCTTATTCACTGAGATTAAACAACAATTTGAGCTATTTCTGGACAATGGGAATTGATGGTCTTTATGACTGTGGAATTCATGGTCTTCCATGGCTGTTAAGTTTCTTTAGATCAAATTTCATGGTAATGGACTTCCATGTAATTCATGAGTTAAATTGATGAATTCCACATCCATAGAGTCCATCAACCCATTGTCTCTGGTTATGCCTGGACTTTTACCTGAACTGTGTGAGCTACGGTGTGTTTACAGTCCTCCTATCTTTCTCTCCTTTCAGCGCAAAGAACGGTGAAAGGAGGTAACAATCTATTCCCTTTATCCTTTTTTTGTTTCATTTGTACTTCTAATAAATCTTTATTATTAAACCAAAATACACTTGTCAAAAACTAAGGTACTAACTTAAAAGTTAAAGACCTGGTAGTTTTACAATGCACAGGGTGTGATAAAATGTACCTGTATCTCCTTGTATTTCCTTTATCCTTATTTACTTAGAATGTAGGTTTACATGTAGACTTCACTGGGCCCCAAATAAATTTTTTTATCTCAGAAAAGGATGGGCTAAAATTGTCTGCAAGACCACAAGTACATTGTATATTGGTGGTAAAATTAGACATTCGTCAAAAAGCATTTACTCAAGCAACTGGATATGATTTGGGGAATGGTCAGACGCTCCAACTAGATGTCTTTTTTTTCTTTCTCATATCAATGCACAGGTAGGTTATAACTTTCTAACACGATTTCTCCAGTGTCATTGACAGAAGACACCGGATGGCTGTCTGAAACGTCTGACCGCTTCCCAAATTATTTTTTTCCATCTCAACCAGTAAATTATGTCAAGACTTAAGGACGGGTCCTGGCGACAGCCCTGTCTAGATGTCTACTCTTCATGGATGTTAGCCTTATTGTACATGTACATGTGTACATGTAGCAGGGCTCTAGCCAGCGTCTGTTTTTTCCGTCGAAAATTGACGGAAATTTGCTGTGTCTGACGGAAAAATTTTCAAAGCAATCCGTCAACCTTGACGGCAGTGATTTTTTGGTAGAACTCACTAGAAGGTAGAGGCGGCTTGGGGACGCTGTCCACGGCCGTAAAAGCCACACATTTTGCTATTGTTATGATTGTTGACAATGTGTGTCTGCGCCCTTTCGTATTCGATAATTTCATTAAAACCTGTTTTTCAAGGTCTCAGTTCAGTCCTTCAGAAGTTCTAATCAATTTTCGCGGTTTTCGCGACGATTGGAATTGGCTGACGGAAAAAAATTTCGACCTGGCTAAAGCCCTGACATGTAGTTTGAATGGCAGCCTGGAAAGAAGTGTATTTTCTCCGTCTGTAGGACCGGCGCTCGTGGAAGCAGTTTTGCGGCAACAGTTGCCAGGAGCGATGCGGAGATGGCGGAAATCATGGACAGCCTCAGCGAACAGGAGGTGAGGAGACCTAACTTTCAATTTTTTTTTTTTTTTCTAAATCATGTTCGTAGGGCCTGATGTTACCATCATGTTGATGAAGGGCGGCCCATAGCAATAACTGTAGCAGCATCTCTTCTCCTTAAGTCAGAAACATCAAGCTTAAGCAAGTTTGACTTCACTGACTCAATAGGCGAAGCAGGGGTTACGAGGCTGCTCGGGAAATTCCCTACCCCATTTTGGCCGGAATGGTTTGATCCGCCACATCGCACCATCGCACATGTGGCAGGTTCTTTTACGTGCCCGGGGTGTGGCTCTCCCCAAACACGGGACCTCCATTTAACGTCCTATCCGAGGGACGACTCATTTTCACTTGAATTAAGTGAGGAAAGTCGTGTAAAGTGCCTTTCCCAAGGGCACAAGACCGGCAACACGGCAGGCGGATTCGAACCGGCGACCTCTCGGTCACTGGCCGAATACACTACCACTGTGCTACACGGCCCCACTGTAATTTGCTTGATATGTAGAAAGTTTCTAACTCCTGTATTTATTTCCCCAGATGTTAAGACTGTGAATATGATGGTGCTTAGGGTAAAGCCACTCAAGTGACACACTAGAAGGACATTCTTTCTTTCTTTCTTTCTTTATTCGTACATAACATGGCTTAAAAACAAAATTTTTATTAATGTAAATACGGAAATGAAGTACATGCGGGGGGTGGACAGAAGCCTATGTGGCTTTTCTTGGGCCTCCCCCAGAACTAAGTCACAGAAATAATAATTATACATAATTAAAGTGAACGAAAAATGCACATAACATAAGTTGAAATCATTATGTGAAGTATACTTATGGAATAGAAGTTATACAAATGATCAAATGACAAAGGACATACATGTACCTCCGTCCAGCTGGGGATGGAAGCATTTTGCCTTTTTCAATGGATGCCTTTTACTGGGAATAAGATTTACTGCCTGCCTACCTACCTACCTAGTCCCTTAACCTCCAAGTCGTTTGGGGGATGAGGTAGCCATGAAGATGGAGAGCTGTCTCCAGGCAGCTTGCATTCTAAAGAGTTCCTAGTTCTGAAAATTGTGATGGTGCTCGGATTTACATTATGATGGGGGGAAGGGGGTACCCCTGAAACACAAGTTCATGTGTCTGGTGAGTACCAAAGAAAGAGAATCTGTACCTTCAGGGCCGTGATTGTAACTGAAAAATGTTGTTTTTTTGTGTGTAGAACAACGAGCGCCAGATGCGGCAGCTGGCGGTTGTGCCCCCCATGATGTTTGACGAGGACCAGCGAAGGATCAAGTTCATCAACAAGAATGGGCTGATCAAGGACCCCATGAAGGAGTACAAGGAACGCCAGCTCATCAACACTTGGACCGAGGAGGAGAAGCAGATCTTTAAGGAGAAGTATGTCTTATAGTTCACACTCAGAAATCTTTAAGAAAAAAAGAAACAGTTATTATCCTTATCACTATAGATAAAACTAAGGGTAAGGTTTTTCCAGCTCATCAACACATGGACTGAGGAGAAACAGATCTTCAAGGAGAAGTATGTCTTATTTTTTTAAACTATGGATAAGCTTATCATTATCATTATACTATAGGTTATAGATAAAACTAAGGGAGCTCATCAACACATGGACCGAGGAGGAGAAACAGATCTTCAAGGAGAAGTATGTCTTATAGTTCACACTGTGGATAAATCTTTAAGAAATAAAAATGGGTAAAGCTTAGGGCATGATTTCTTGAGCTCATCAATACCTTGATTGAGGAGAAGAAACAGATCTTAAAGGAGAAGTACACCTGCATTTTTATGGAAGTCTTCGCAGCCAGAAAACCAGATTTTGAAGAAAAAGCACGGTAAATTAATTTGATTCTGCTGGGTTAGAATTTCACATCTTAAACCTGTGTCCCTGCTCTTTCAGGTTCATCCAGCATCCCAAGAACTTTGCTCTCATCGCCTCATACCTGGACAGGAAGGTAAGTCAGAGTTCTGATTCGATGATTTGGTAATTTTGTCAAAGTGGAACTTCAATGACGATTCTCATTGCTGACAGCAAAGAAATTGCCTTTGTGAATACTCTATTTTTATTTTCTTGGTCCTTTCAAGTGAAGAAAAAGCTTAAAACCAGAACAAAGCATGTATCTTTTTTTATGTTTGCATTTTTTTAATGTTTGCATTTTTGTTGCATTTCCTTGAACTTTAAATTACTTGATAGATGCTTCATCCAACTTTTGTCAATAGATCTGTTTTTGTGACATTATCCTGATTAACAAGTAAGTGTTCTTAATGTAAAATCTAACAAAGTACCTAAACTTAAGTGCTTTGCCCTTCTAAATATACTTATGTAAGCCTCTGTGTCCTATTCCAGAGTGTCTCCGACTGTGTGCTGTACTACTATCAAAGCAAGAAGAATGAAAACTACAAACAGCTGATGAGAAAACAAGCCCTGAAGCGCAAGAGGCCCTTCGGAAAAGGACAGGTGAGATGAACTGATTCAGAAATTTGGTTGTGATCTAAAGGAACTGAAGAACGATAGACAATATTTTGCATTTAGAACCACATTTGAGACATTGACACAACCGTGACACCTAGCTGTAGTGTAAGGAAGACCAGCAAGTACAGATGGTCACCAAAATGTTATCTCTTTACCTGTAACTACCGTTATGTGGTCGAACTTTGTCATTCTGATCAGTCATTTATTGACCCGATGAAATTAGAATTGGATGGAATAACAATATTATCATCAATACATGTACATGTTTTTTTGTGTTTTACTATGAGGAAAACTGAAGTGCAAAATTTTGTGTGTCTTTCCAGCTTCACAGAGAAGACAAAGATATGGACCAAGATGAGAAAAGCAGGTATGTTAATTACATTAGGCATCCTTTTGTGTCTTTTGGTACATGACTTCAACGACTAATATTTTAATTTCGAAACAATACTGTACATGTTCTTCCATGTTGTTGTGAAAGTATACAAGCTCAAATAAAGGCAAATTGATGAATGAAACATTGCATAACAATTTTGTGACTGTCCGGTGAAGAAAAATGTGAATCAAGTGCTTGATATCTTGTTTGTGTTTCTGCTCGACAGGGACAAAGACGATGATGATGACTCTGCTGAAGATGATGAGAGAGAGCGACCTGAGCGCACCACCTCAAATGGTAAAGATGTTTCCTTGTTGGGAGGGACAAAAATTTCATTCAAAACTTCTGTCCATCAAAAAACCTAATCTTTATGACATCAAATGACAGATTTAACAATAAAAATCAAACAAAAATGGACAAGTAGCTGGAGATCAATGCCTTTTCTTTACTACTGCAGCTAGACTTCCTGTTTTAGTATTTGTGGCCCTGGACATACTGTGGTAGTTAGTGCTGCAGTATCTGCTGCAATGATGCCACAATATGGCAGATTAAATGAATGTTATGCTGTAGATCAGTCTTAGCTTTTTTCTCAATCACAAGTGTCTTGTTCTTTTCAAGGTTTTGTGAAAGAAATCTTTCTAATGCTACAGGAATTGCTTCAGTGATCACCAGCTAAAGTGGGCTTTATATTGTGTATACAGTCATGTATCTTAGCTAAAAATATTTTGTTAATTCCAATCTTTTTTCTCAACTTCCCCAGATGTGCCTGACGACGGTTCCGTCACCAAGTGCGTCATTTGTGGCGAGATCATCGACAACTACAGCGAGACGCGCCCGATCACGCGGAATCTGGCCGAGTTCTACGGTCTTACCGAGGAGGACATGCGCCCTGCACATCGCATTTGCAGCAAGTGCCGTTGTCGCTCCGTGCGCAAACGGTATGAACTTAGGTAGGGCGCGGTACATACGGAACAGTACATGTGGTAACGTCTAACGTCTGTATGTTACTGTTACTGTCTGTTTTATTTGCTTTGGGGTTAGCAGTTTACATGGTGGTGGGTTTGAGTTTTAGCATGGTTAGTAGTGTGAGCTTAGGTAGACACAGTGGAACAGTACATGTGGTCCGTCAATGTCTGTGTGTCACTGTTACTGTCTGTTTTTGTTGTTTGACCATAGTATTGGTGATAGGTTAGTAATGTGTAGGTAGGGTGCGGTACATACAGAACTGTACTTGTGGTGCCTTCAAACGTCTGTATGTCACTGTTACTGTCTGTTATTTCACCGTAGTAGTAGTGGTGATAGATTTGAAGCTTGTGGGTTCAAATCTCGGCCTAGTCAGTAGTACATTTCAGGTTATGTATGGGCGCTTTACATACGGAACAGTACATGTGGTCCTGTCAAACGTCTGTATGTCACTGTTACTGTCTGTTTTGTTTGTAGGGATTAGAAGTTAACACCATGTGGTGGGTTGGAATCTCAGCCTTCGTGTAGTCTTAAGTGTTAGTAGTACAATGTAGTAAGTTAGGAAAATGTAGTTGTAGCACCCTGCTATAGTTGGCTTCGGCTGCCGTATGCTCCAAAAAGCGTAGGAGGGTTTTAATTTTTCTTCAAATTTGTTCTTAGCTGCCCGGTTCCGACCTGTAAGACACCCAAGAGGAAGGTGAAGAGGCTGAAGACTCTGCCCACCAAACTGAACGAGATGCCAGCAGAGCAAAAAGAACCAGTCATGCAGGAGTTTGGTAAGAGTTTTCTTATCTTTATCTTAGTTAGTAGATGTACATTAAGGTCCCATGGCCTTTAAGGTCAGTGGGATGTTCATCCATTGTGTCTGGGACACTGTAAAAGGAGATAAAGCCCATCCTCTCCTTCACCAACTTTAACTTCCCAACTGAAGTAAGATATCAATTTTTATGCTCATTACATGTATGTATGACATTACGGTGATGTTAGACATACATGTCAATAATATTTATAGACAGTTCAATATTTACAACTGGACAAGGTACAGAGATTACATCCAGACATTTTGAGTTACATCCATCAATCTCTTCAGCATTATTCCTTCTGCCAAATCATTCTTGTGATGCTGAAGAGTGATGGGTGTCACTCAAAACATCTTGAAGTACACTCTCATTTGTCTCTGTACATATACTTAGCTTGTTATAGCATAAATGTACAATAAAGTTTTTTGTCTAATTCTGTCATTCTTAAATTGTTATTCCCCCATTAGGTCTGACCGAGGAAATCAACAAATGTTGCGCCACCTGTTTCAACCGGATCGCGCGCCGGCTGGGCGGGGAGCCGGGCACCGGGGACGAGGACGCCAAGGAAGCCCCAAGTGCGTCTGAGCAAGGTACACAGGTGTTTGCCACAGTTAGAGACGTTGCACAAGAAAGAAAAAAGTTGAGAAACTTTCCTAACGGCAAGATTGGCATTGGCTTCTTTGGAATCCTGCATCGACTGAAACATGTACAGCATTCTGTAAAGATCTACAAAAATTGAATTGGCACAAGAAAGAAAACAAGTTGAGAAGAAACCTCCAAACAGCAAGATTGGTATTGGCTTCTTTGGATTTCTGCATCGACTGAAACATGTATAGCATTCTATAAAGATCTTGAAAGAATAATAAAATTGGCACCGTGGTATCTTCACTCAAAATTGTTTAAATCTTTGTTTCTTAAATATTGATATTTATTTGCTTCTTTGGTAGTATGCGTGTACCAAAATATGTACAACATTCAGTTATTAAGGTTTTTGAAAGAAATCAGAATTGGCACTTAGTATTTATTTTGATGTTTCTTACTTTTAGCTTAAATCACTCAAAGTATTATTTCTTCAGAATTGTTTCTTTAGACTCATTACATGTATTTGAAATAAATCTTTGTTTTCTTAATCATTCAGTTAAGAGCATATTTGAGCAACATATCTTCATTTTCATAAAAGTAGAATTATCATCACCTGTATCTGTTTTAGCAGCTACTGGTCATTAGTTTGATTTATAATGTTATGATAATTACTAGTACCTTTCTGTTCAAAATTTGGTTGCTTTTTTCTGCCCGTGTTCTCGGCATGTGAATGCAAGCTTTCTTGATTTCTGATAGTACAAAGTATTGCCAAACCATGATTGTACTACTGTAATAATGAATGCATCCTTGAAATCATACCAAATTGTTGGAAGATGCTGGTTTGACTTTGAGATTGAATGATTGCAATTATGGCACAACAACTGGGCAAAGGCAACTGACTGTGGTGGACCTGTTGTACATGCATTTTCTATATGGATGTTTTTAACCCTTGTCTTCCATTGTTTAACCCTCATGCTCTAACCAATATACATGTTATACTGCATGGATGCCCCCATGGCATGGAGGAGGTTAATGCTTATGAAATAATTAGTGTGCGAGATGTCTCATGTTGATGTACTGGTGATCCAATATGAACTGTTAGTTGTTGCATGGTGCTACCATGTAATTGCTTGCATGTACATTTACATTGTAGCTTAGGACAGAACATTATAGTTTTCATACACTGAGATAGAATGCTACTTTATATGTATATTGATGAAATTCAAGAAAAGAAAAGCAGTTAACTGATATCATAGATGTGCAATGTATATACGGTACTTGCCATGTAGTTACTACATATATGAATAAGGTGAGTAGTAAACAGCACATTTTAGACGATCTGCTTAACAGTTACAAATCAGATCCGACCAACAGTGGAGACCTCCCGCTTTTATAGGTTTGGCTGTATATGTGAAATGCATACATACAGCCAAGGTTGTAGATAGCTGCAGCAAAAGGGTAGTCCTATGTACTACATGTATAAAGAAGGTGAGTGATACATGAGACATTTTAGACAATCTGTTTAACAGTTACAAATGAGAACCTTTCTCCCAACCGAACAACAGTGGAGACCTCCCGCTTTTATAGGATAGCCATAGCAAAAGGGCAGTCCTAGTTACTATAAACAAGGGGAGACTCACTAGTATGTAATAAAGGGGACATTTAGACGATCTGCTTAACAGTTACAAATGAAAACCTTTCTCCCGACCGACTAACAGTGGAGACATCCCGCTGGACGGAAGACGAAATGGAAGTTGCGAAGCGAGGTCTGAGCGAGCACGGTCGGGACTGGGAGGCGATATCCGAGATGGTGATGACCAAGACGCCGGCACAGTGCAAGAACTTTTACTTCAACTACAAGCGCAAGTTCAGTCTGGAGACGCTGGTCATGGAGTACAAACGGAACAAGGTACAGTACAGTCAAGAACAGGGCTCGAAATACCCACTTGCCCACTTGAAAATGCAACCTCATTTTGCCTCGCGCAACTACATTTTAAACCCAGGTTGCACACTGCACAACCTGAAATTTTGCAGTTGGAGCACTGCTTTTTCCCCACCTACGTGCATAAGCCTTTGTATTTATTTGTGGATAACATAAAACATATTTACATAGTTACATATAACTGGAACAAAAGATAAGGGATAAGTAGCTGATTTGAAGAAAGTAACAACTTAAAAGTGGGGCAACCTGAAATGTTGATGGCGCAACCTGGCTTTTGTCTCAGGTTGCCACTTGGACAACCTGGCTGAAAAAAGTATTTCGAGCACTGAAGAAGCTCACTCAGTGGACTATATAGACAGGATTCTTGATTGTTGTCTATGAGCACAATTATCTAAGACTACCAACAAGTGGTCACATTGGACACCAAACGATGGATTGGATGGATTATTGTGAAGTATGGTATAGGGTTACGCGTTGACCTATCAAGTTTAAGGGTCCCTGGCAGCTTTTCTTGGGGACTGGTAACATCTAGTCAAGTTACATACAGCATTCTTAATTCTTGTGTAAATGAGCCCCATTATCCAACTAATGGGCTGAGTAAAGTATCCAAGGGGCCATAAAAAAGTGGTCACATTGGAAGGTTGGATATTGAAATTTGGTGTAGGGATAAGCGGCCTATCAAGGAAATTTCTTAAGATTTTGGGTCCCTTTTTACTTTTTCTAGTGATATCATTAAGACAATTGTGGATCTTGATAAAGTCAAACTTCTTTTTTTTTTAAACTTCTGTTGTCTTTAAGCAGGCAGGATCTCTTAGCACTGACAGCCTTGGTAGCCATGACTTTCAAAATGATCATGGGCTGCTATGGTTTCCATTGTACATCTTTTAAGGTTTTTATTCCACTTTTCCAGGCTCAGCGGGAGCGTGACATCTCCATCTCTGCGGAGAGCGCGGCGTCCACCCTCACTGCCGAGTCAGAAAACGAGGCGGAGTCAGAGTCTTCCAGCGATGAGGACAACACACAGGACAACGAGGTATCGACTTCACTCTCATTTGTAAAGAATTGTTACTAGTAGGGGGGAGAAGGTTGTAAAAATCTTCAGGGCTCGAACTTGAAACCTGTGCAAAAATGTACTGTCTTCTGACTGCCTTCTATTTTTTTGCAACAAACACTCCATTTTGTCTCTGCGGTGCAATTTGATCCCTGCAAATGTACATGTGTAATTGCTTTGAAATTCATGTTAATGCATTTCTGTATTTCAAGCCCTGTACTGCCATTTCTAAGAGTTTTTTTTCGTCTTCTTTTTAATGACTTTCTTCAATGCAAGGTCATTTGACCACTGAGTCTTGTCTTCTAGGCAATGCACTAAGTCGATGGATGATGGAAATAATTGTGCTAGGAGACAGCCGGAAACATGAGGTTTGAAGGCTTGAAGACTGTACACAGGAGGGAAACAGTAACAATGTCATCAAAAGAGTCATATACTATAAGTTATAGTTCAGCAATTTGATGCAGTGTAACTAAACTAAATGTATCTTGCAGGAGGAGGACAGCTCTGACACTGAGAGCGCTTCCGAAGACGGCCGTGACGATCCCAACAAGCAGTCTGCCGAGGCCAGCAAGCCCAAACTTGAGGTCAAGGCCACTGTCGCCAGGGAGGAGCCGCCAGAGAAGAAGGCTGCTGTGCCAACTCCCTCCCTACCACCGGAGCCTCTGCCTCAAGTTAAGGTGAGTCGTTAAGGGTACATATTTTCCCGAACTGGCTAAGAACAGCTCACAATAAGAAAAGATAACAAAAATATACTGTTACAGTATACAAACAAGATAGCAGCATGTCCAGAACAAAACATGCAGGAAAGGTTTC
Organism: Branchiostoma floridae; assembly: GCF_000003815.2. Lineage (NCBI taxonomy): Eukaryota > Metazoa > Chordata > Leptocardii > Amphioxiformes > Branchiostomatidae > Branchiostoma > Branchiostoma floridae. Next base: position 20,358,808 of record NC_049989.1, on the reverse strand, counting down.
ACTGCAGTTCCAATGTCACACACTAGGGGGCCCAAAATGGACCTTGACCATCACCTTCCCAAATATCTTCACAATCCATCCTAAGGTTCTAAAGTTATACTGACCACCCGTGTATGTGTGTTTGTAGATGCACAGCATAACTCTACTTTTGTATATTTTTATAGAGTGTTTCAAAATGAAATGAACTAATTCTGCTACAAAATGATTTTCACCATCTTGAAACATTGCAATGCTGTTGTATTGTGGAAGCTGATCCTTAATTGTTTTGCTGTATACTGTATTGTCAATGCTAAGATAATGTTCTTTATTATACATATAGGTGGAGAAGGACAAGCCCACAGAAGTGAAGGCGCCGCCGGCACCTTAATATTTGTGCTGTAAACTGAATCGTCAGTTGTACTAAGGTTCCTTTCTTTATGAAAGGTTGAAAAGGACAAGCCCACAGAAGTGAAGGCCCCACCAGTACCTGTGGTGGAGATCAAAGAAGAAGACAACGACAGCAGCGCGACGTTTTTAATGTTTACCTTCATGCTTACAACTTTCTTCACCACAGGTTGAGAAGGACAAGCCAGCAGAAGTGAAGGCCCCGCCGGTACCTGTGGTGGAGATAAAAGAAGAAGACAACGACAGCAGCGCAAAGTTTTGTAATGTTTACCTTCATACTTACGATTTTCTTCACCACAGGTTGAGAAGGACAAGCCAGCAGAAGTGAAGGCACCTGTGGTGGAGATAAAAGAAGAAGACAACGACAGCAGTGCGACGTTCCTTAATGTTTACCTTCATGCTTACGATTTTCTTCACCAGGTTGAGAAGGACAAGCCAGCAGAAGTGAAGGCACCTGTGGTGGAGATAAAAGAAGAAGACATTGACAGCAGTGCGACGTTCCTTAATGTTTACCTTCATGCTTACGATTTTCTTCACCAGGTTGAGAAGGACAAGCCAGCAGAAGTGAAGGCCCTGCCGGTACCTGTGGTGGAGATAAAGGAAGAAGACAACGACAGCAGCGCGACGTGCAGCGCAGACGAAGGAGGGGGCGAGGGGGAGGGAGTGCCTCATCATAGCAGCGGCAGCTTCAGTAAGACTAGAGAATTCTTTAACCTCTAAGCCATGGACTTAATGTCGAAGACTGCATATTGTACCGTATGATAATAAATCATACATATCATACATGTTAATTCATATCATACATTAAACTTCTCCGCATACTATTTATTTTCAAAGAATACAATGTTTCGCTCATTTATATTTTCACAGAAATCATTGTAGTTGGGCACATGTCCTTTAAGTGGCCATACATACCAGCATGTACAAGAGGCACTTTTGCTACTATTGTATGACTGCATTCACTGGTTAATATCGTAAAAAAAAGATTCATTGTTATGAAGCTTGTGAAGAAGTACGTTTTGTATAAAGTCTTGTACAGCTAATAATGATTAGCAATTTCCATATTTGATACAATACATTTTTCCATTTGACCATGCAGGTAAGAGTTCTGCTGCAGCCGTGAGCACAGCTGACGTAAAGCCGATCATATCCACCAGTAGTTCGTCCGCCAGTGGCGAGCGAACAGCAGGCGTGGTCTCGGCCGGGAAGACCGTACCACCGTCTGGTATCGCAGCAACCTTCCCCGCAACGTTCATCCCTCCTCCGAGCACAATGGTCACAGGGCCGCACAGGCCTTCTCTTCAACAGATGGTGGCAAGGCATGCACAGATACCAGGTAATTTTTTTTTAAGAATATTTAGAACAATTGGCTTGCCAACTTCAGTCATAGTCTCATACCTACAGCATCGTACATGGAAATGAAAATACAAAGACATTTGTGCAAAGACAGTGCATGTGTGCAAAATCAATCTTTTGATATCAAATCTCTTTACAACTATAAACAGAAAGAATAGGAGTAGACAGATAACTTATATGTCCAATGAAACAATAAGTTCTCAATCAGTAATCATGTGTACAGGCCAAATCTAAAATCCAATAGACAATAGCCAATCAGGTAGTGAGATGTTCATCACAATTTCCAACATCAATTGCAAAAGTCATATTTTGAAATTTGTTTCATGGTTTTAAGTATTGGTATGACTGTTCTACTCCAGGCATGCCACAGCTGATTGTGACAGCAACCCAGGAGAGCCTGTTGATGTACCCTCGCATGGAAAGGTCCCAGCAGCAAACCAGTTTATTAACGAGTGTTAATTACGAGTGTTAATTACTGTTCTACTCCAGGCAATGGAGCAGTCAGCACCAGTTTATTAACGAGTGTTAATTACGAGTGATAATTACTGTTCTACTCCAGGCATGGGAGCAGTCAGCACCAGTTTATTAACGAGTGTTAATTACGAGTGATAATTACTGTAAGTTCTACTCCAGGCATGCCACAGCTGATTGTGACAGCAGCCCAGGAGAGCCTGCTGATGTACCCTCGCATGGACAGGTCCCAGGAGCAAACCAGTTTATTAACGAGTGTTAATTACGAGTGTTAATTACTGTTCTACTCCAGGCATGCCGCAGCTGATTGTGACAGCAGCCCAGGAGAGTCTGCTGATGTACCCCCGCATGGACAGGTCCCAGGAGCAAACTGTCCCACCAGTTTATTAACGAGTGTTAATTATGAGTGTTAATTACTGTTCTACTCCAGGCATGCCACAGCTGATTGTGACAGCAGCCCAGGAGAGTCTGCTGATGTACCCCCGCATGGACAGGTCCCAGCAGCAAACCAGTTTATTAAGGAGTGTTAATTACGAGTGTTAATTACTGTTCTACTCCAGGCATGCCACAGCTGATTGTGACAGCAGCCCAGGAAAGCCTGTTGATGTACCCTCGCATGGATCCCAGGTCCCAGGAGCAAACCAGTTTATTAACGAGTGTTAATTACGAGTGTTAATTACTGTTCTACTCCAGGCATGCCACAGCTGATTGTGACAGCAACCCAGGAGAGCCTGTTGATGTATCCTCGCATGGACAGGTCCCAGGAACAAACCAGTTTATTAACGAGTGTTAATTACTGTTCTACTCCAGGCAATGGAGCAGTCAGCACCAGTTTATTAACGAGTGTTAATTACGAGTGTTAATTACTGTTCTACTCCAGGCATGCCACAGCTGATTGTGACAGCAGCTCAGGAAAGTCTGCTGATGCACCCTCCCATGGACAGGTCTCGGGAGCAAACCAGTTTATTAACGAGTGTTAATTATGAGTGTTAATTACTGTTCTACTCCAGGCATGCCGCAGCTGATCGTGACAGCAGCCCAGGAAAGCCTGCTGATGTACCCTCGCATGGACAGGTCCCAGGAGCAAACTGTCCCACCAGTTTATTAACGAGTGTTAATTACGAGTGTTAATTACTGTTCTACTCCAGGCATGCCACAGCTGATTGTGACAGCAGCCCAGGAGAGTCTGCTGATGTACCCTCGCATGGATCCCAGGTCCCAGGAGCAAACTGTTACCACCAGCACCACCACTGTCAAGTCCTTCATTGATGCAGCCATCGAACAGAACATGGGCATCCCTAGCCAAGCCCTCCGGGGGCACACCGTGTCGCTCACAGGTATAATAAACTCTGAGATTCTTTTTACAGTTATTTTAAAGTTATTTGACAACTGTTATGGATGTTTTAAACTCCCTTGTGTTTGGGACCGCATTGTAAATATTTTGCATAAATCTGTCTGTACATATGTAAATACTTTACGTTTTGTGATCGCATCTGAACTGTGAACAGCGACACCTGTCCTGCAGCACAATGTGAACCAGTCAGAATTGCCCTGAAGAAAGTGACAGACAGTCACCGAAACATCAGTGTGGAATAAACCAACGGTTCTGTAAAAAGAGTCTCTTTATTCTTTTTACACAAGTCAACCATTGCTTTCTTCACCAGTGCAATGGCTGAGTGGGTAGAGTGTTCACCTTGCATTCGGTAGGTCATACCAAAGACTTTAAAAATGGTACATGCTGCTTTCTCTGCTTAACACTCAGCACTAATGAGGAAGAGTATGGGAGTTAAACACACATCACTACTAGCGGACCAGCAACCTGCTGTAGTGACCTGCACAAATGTGTGGCCCAAGGGCTATAGAAATGAAGATGGGCGCCACACCTACGCATCTGCTAGATGTGCGGGCAACCTTAACTTTTTAATAGCTTTATTCACAATGAAGTTTCGGTGACTGTCTGTCACCTTCAGGGCAGTTCTGACTGGTTTACATTGTACTGCAGGACAGGTGCTGCTGCTTCCATTCAAATGTGGACACAAACATAAAGTATTTGGAAGACCTCTTGACCTCCTCTAAACCTTAAACCTTTGATTACTGGCTTAGGCCGAAGGGATACTAGTGTGTAACTCAAGGCTAGATTAAGGTTGGAAAAAAAAATTCACATATGCACAGACTGCTTTATGCAAATTTATTTACAATGCAGTCCCAAAGGTAAAGGAGTGTAATACACATAACAGTTGTCAATTAACAGCTACTGTAATAACAATGTAACAGTTTGCATCTACTTCTGGCATATGCTGTCCCAAACACAACCAGTTTATCTCGCCTGCTGACGTTTGGATGTCTGTCAGACATCTTCCTCAGAGCTTCTGACTGGAGTTCTGCTTCTCACCGCTATATGTAGCAGATGTAGGTGGCGCCTTTGCAGCAAGAACACAATCCAAACATGGCTGAGTTTGTCAGCAGGAGAGAATGACTGGTAGTGAAAAAGAAAACTCCTACGTCAGGGCTCGAAATACTGGTGCAGGTAACATTGAAAAGTACCTGTACCACTCTGAATTTAGGAAGTATGAATCATACTAAAATTGTTGAGGAATCATAATTTATTTCTTTTAGACTTTATTGGTGGTAACAGTCTTGTCATTGACAGGGTTTGCGGAGTCTCGGGAGCATGGGCGAGACCGCCCGAGGTCAAGCTCGCCCCACGTGCAGCGGTCGCCAATCACGCCTCCATCGCGCGCCCACATCCCCGTCACGAGCCCGCTCACCATCGACACGCGGATTGGGGTGGTCATGGGCCAGCGGAGCGAGGGCCATGAGCACGAGAAAGAGCGAGCCACCGCGTCTGCGTCCCCGAGAGTCGGCCGCCTTGCTCCCCACGGTTTGTGTTTTTTGTTTGTTTGCACAACAAGAAAAAAACGTAATACATGAAATGATAGGCAATAGATGGACAATGGAGGTGCAGAAAGAGGGAAAAATCGTATATAGCTTATACTTGGCCTTCCTCCTCTTATATTAAACAAAATTGGTTATAAGTTATAAAGAGAAAAGTAAAGTAGTGGAATGTGGTAACGATAAATAAAGGTAATCAAATAGTGGAATGAATTAAGGTAACAACTGTACATACATGTATGTGACTGCTACAAGGGGCTAGGATGGTATATCAGTTGGGTTTTCTGGGAACTTACAGACATCAGAAAAAAGAATTTTGTTGTTATATATGTCTCAAGGCTGTTTCCCTATTTGTGACACAGGGTTGGTCCCGGTGACAGAGGGAGTCCCTCACCAGTCCTCGATGCCGGTGCAGAGCAAGCCAGGCCTTCCTCCTCCTCCTCCCCTCATCTCGAAATCCTCCTCCCCGAAAGGGAAGGGGCCGCAGATGTCCCCCCAGTCGCAGCACCCAATGTACCACACAGGTTCCATCACCAGGGGGATCCCCATGTCGTACGCGATCCATCCCGGTGTTGTGCCACCGCCGCCTCCATCAAGCAGGCAGGAGGCATCGGAAGGGAGGAGGGGGGCGAACGAAGGCTCCATCATCCATGGTACTCCGAGGAAACACGACGGCCTCCTCACGGCGGGAGAGCCAAGGAGAATCGAGGGGTCGATCACGAGAGGCACTCCCGTTGTGTCGTACGAGAGCAACATATCGCGGGTGACCATGCAAGGCGAGGGGATGCGGAAGTACCCGGTGGTCGAGGAAGTGAGTCCACGAGGCTCGATCACGAAAGGAACTCCCTTGAGAGCGCCGGAGGAAGTTCCCGGCGCATCCCCGCATCCACAGTACGAGAGACGGGAGAAAACGGGGCAGGAGATGTTCGAAGGGCTGATCCAGCGTGCGATCGCCGAACCCAACAAGCAGGATCAAAGGGGACCTGTGCCTCCTCCAGGAACAGCTATCTACCGCGACTCCAGGGGAGTTCCCATCCACCCCTACACTGGTGTTCCCATCGACTACCCAGTGTCGACAGTATACGGTGGAGCAATGATGCGAGGGACACCCACATCCCGAGCAGGATCCATCACACAAGGCACGCCGATGCACCACTCTGAGGGTGTGAACAGAGCACTGCAGGTCGACACCCTGTCACGATCGTCGCCCGGGAGAGCGGAGCATCCTGCACACCCTGAGAGCAGACGCGATGGGCCGTACATCCAGGGGACCCCGGGTCGGTCCGACAGCCCGGCACGGCGGAGAAGCACTCCACTGAAGGACGAGAGTCCCTCGCCGAGAATGGAGCCGTCCCTGTCGCGCAGCACGCCCACGGTTATCCACGAGGGCGCTCTGAGGATGGCGTACGACCGGGAGCGATATGAGGCTGCCCACCGCGCCGCCATGGAAGCCAAGAAGTCTCCTGCTGAGATGGACAAGCCGATGAAATCCCCTGCTGGAAAGCTGGAGCCTGGGTCCATCACAAGGGGAACCCCGCTGTACCACGGGAGAGACCGCCCGCCATCCTCCGGCCCTGACATCGCCCGTAGCCCGCGTGAGAGCGCAAGCTCGGGAGCGATCGACCTGACGCGCGATTCGCCGGTGGACATGTCGACGCGCCCCGGGCGAGAGCCTCACGGAGGCATGCCGTACCAGGGAAGAACGCGGAAGTCCCCGCTACCCGGCTACGTGAGTCCGTACCAGGGGATGGCCGAAACACGAGCGACGCTCATGGCGGATTTTCTCACCTCGCAGCAGATGAGCGCGGCGCACGCCGAGCAGACCCGCTCGCGGGAACGGCCGGTCGAGTACCCTAAGGAGGCACGCCACTCTCCCCGCAGCCCGAGAGACAAGCGGTACTCGCCCCAACAGCACCGCCCGCCCATGGAGCATCCAGTCCACCACCCGGGCATGTTCCCGCACCCCCCAGGGATGGCCCCAGGGATGATCACCGACCCACAGGGAAGGGTCATGTTCGTGTACCCGGGGATGTTCCCCTACATCACCGACGGATCCTCCCTTATGCAAAGGTCCAGTGCCAGCACCCCGCCGGTCTCAGTGGAGGGTTATCAGTACCCGCTGTCCGCATCCTGGCCTCAGATCCGGCCAGGAATGCCGGCACAGGTGATTTTTAATTTTTATTTCATTTCAATAAACATTACAAAGACATACAAAAAACACAAGTGCCACAACATGGATGGATACAGACAGAGAAGGACCTTCCATCTTACATGTACATGATGTATGTTCGAAATTTTAGTTGTGAAAGGAAATGTCGGATACTGGGTTTAATGTCTTGAGTAAAACAAATGTAAAGGCTCTATTTTGCTACCATTATACAAAAAGCAAGGTAAACACACAACACTTGAATAAATATCATTCATTCATTCATATACCGGTTCTCTTACACAATATATTATCGTATTCTCGCTCTGTCACGCTTTTCCACCAATATCTAAATTGTTGCCAAAATTCTATAGTATGTCTACAATGTAAACAAATGTTCTATGACAATGTATAAACAAATGTTCTATGCACAGGTGATTCCGGGGTACCCAGTCCCCCCGCAGCACTCACAGGTCAGCCGGCAGAACGTGATCCAGCACAGCGCGGCCCACTTTGACAGCGGGGGAGGCGGCTCCATCACGCAGGGCACCCCCATCAAGCCTCCCGTGTCCGGTTCAGAGGTCACGTCCAGCACCTCGCGGCCAGGGGAGGGGCCTCGGAGCGCCATGACTCCCCCGCGGTCAGCCAGCAGGAGCAGTGCCCCGCCCCAGTCTCCGGAGAAGGGCCACCATGTGGTCCCTGGTTACCCCATGATGATGGAGTCACAGCAGGACCGCAGGTTGGTTTGTTTATCTGTATGGTTTGATCAGGGTTGTAGCCAGCCTAAAAGCATTTTCCGTCCCCTCGATTCTGAATACTATTGAGCTCAGAAGGCGCGACATTCCTAGGGGGTCCAGAGGAATGTTACCCTCAAAATCTAGACCCTCTGATACGCTATTTCCTGCATTTTGAGGTGTAAATTTTGCTGGTAGACTAAGCTATTCGACAGCATCTGTTTTGGTGAAAAATTACACAAGGGATACAGCTTTTTGTCTGTCATAGAGGAGGGAATGGGCAAAAAAATTTTCCGGCCTCAGCTTCAAAATTCCCTCAAAGGACGGAAGGACAGGTGCTGGCTATAACCCTGGGTTTGATAATGTTCCTATGAAAACCAGTACAGAATATTTGAATCTTGTGACCAGTATTATGCTAATCTGTCTCTGACCATTGTTCCTGGCTAGTAGTAGACAGTCTGTAGACATCCGAAAATAATTTCATCAGGTTGGTAGAATATAGGATGAAGGAGAATTCTTTGTACACAACCAGTGGGTACTTACATAGCTTACGTTTCGATGTCTCTCAGACACCTTCGTCAGAGACTTCTAACTGGAGTTCTGCTTCTCACCGCTATATGTAGCCGATGTAGGTGGCGCTTTTGCGGTGAGAAAGCAATCCCAAACGTGGCTTAGTTTGTATCCCCCCTCGTCCCGGTTCATCACTGGGGTTGACTTTCTTATCCAGATGGCCTCCTTTATCCACCGTGCCCGCCTATTGTCTTCCCTGTCTATGACCTTCGCCCCCTCCCAGTCAATTACGCAATTGTTCCTGGCGATATGGTCTGTAACTGCCGACTTCTTTTCTTCTTTGAGCGCAAGTCTTTTCTGTGATCTTGTGTATCTTGTGGCATCTATGTTGTTGGTTTCTTTCTTGTGTTCTTCTAACCTCGTCCCAAAAGTCCTTCCTGTTTCACCAATATACACCTGATCACAGCTCTGGCACGGGATTCTGTACACACAGTCTGTTTTGGCTAAGTCCTCCTGTTTGTCCTTAGGATGCACTAACAGACTTCTCAGTGTTGTTTTGGGTTTCACTGCAGTCGCTATCCCGTGTTTTCGAAATACCCTTTCCAAAGGTTCCGTGACTCCTTTGATGTAAGGGATGGTCACCATACCTTTCGTCTTTTCCTGTTGTTTAGTGCTCAGTTCTTTCTGTTTAGGTCTCTTCTTCTGTTGTTCCACCTTGTTGAAGGCCCATTGGGGGTAGCCACAGCGTGTGAGGGCTCTCTTGACATGTTGTGTTTCCTGTTCTTTGTCCTGGTCTTCAGTGGTGACGGTGTTGCATCGGTCCAACAGGGTACGGATTACTCCTAACTTTTGGTGCAGAGGGTGGTGGGACTGGAAGTTTAGGTATTGGTCCGTGTGCGTACTCTTCCTGTACACCAAAAGTTTCACTGTGCCATCCTCCTTACGCACTAGAAGGGTGTCAAGGAAAGGTAGTGTGCCTTCCTTCTCCTCTTCATACGTAAACTGTATGTTGCCGGTGGGGTCGATGCTGTTAAGGTGGTCTGTGAGCTCTTGCTGGGCTCCTCTCCTCACCACCTCTGCCACGTCATCAACATACCTTTTCCATAACTTGGAGTCACGGAACCTTTGGAAAGGGTATTTCGAAAACACGGGATAGCGACTGCAGTGAAACCCAAAACAACACTGAGAAGTCTGTTAGTGCATCCTAAGGACAAACAGGAGGACTTAAAAACAGACTGTGTGTACAGAATCCCGTGCCAGAGCTGTGATCAGGTGTATATTGGTGAAACAGGAAGGACTTTTGGGACGAGGTTAGAAGAACACAAGAAAGAAACCAACAACATAGATGCCACAAGATCACAGAAAAGACTTGCGCTCAAAGAAGAAAAGAAGTCGGCAGTTACAGACCATATCGCCAGGAACAATTGCGTAATTGACTGGGAGGGGGCGAAGGTCATAGACAGGGAAGACAATAGGCGGGCACGGTGGATTAAGGAGGCCATCTGGATAAGAAAGTCAACCCCAGTGATGAACCGGGACGAGGGGGGATACAAACTAAGCCACGTTTGGGATTGCTTTCTCACCGCAAAAGCGCCACCTACATCGGCTACATATAGCGGTGAGAAGCAGAACTCCAGTTAGAAGTCTCTGACGAAGGTGTCTGAGAGACATCGAAACGTAAGCTACAGTATGTAAGTACCCACTGGTTGTGTACAAAGAATTCTCCTTCAGTCTGTAGACAGTCTGGGATGTTTATGAGTTTATGTGGTTATGGGGGTGAATCCACCTTTCACTGCTGAACAAGTCACAGTGGGAGCACTTCCTTATTGTTCTTGCCCAGGGTAAGATTTTGGCCACTTGAAAGAAAAGAAAAAAAATTAGATACATAACAATGAATTATAAAAGAACACAACAGTGCAATGGAGGCCGAAAGTTTCCACTTCTGAAAAGGCCTACCTTTACTAACTTATTAGGGAGAAGGGCCACCACGTGGTCCCCGGCTACCCCATGATGATAGACGCGCAGCAGGACCGCAGGTTTGTTTGTTTGTTTGTTTGTTTTGCACTTAAAGAAAAAAAATACATGACAATGAATTATGAAATACTGTAAATGCAGAAATGTTCGCGGTGGATTAATGTTCGCGGTTTTCGCGGTGACCATTTCACCGCGAATTTAAAACCACCACGAACATTTTCCTATTATGATATTAGATTGCAGTCTATAATGTTACCGCGAACTTAAATCCACCGCGAAAAGTCCTTTTTCCCGCTACCGCGAAATTAAATCCCCGCGAACTTAAATACATTTACAGTACACCATGTATATATAATTTTTTGTATTTCTATCTTTTTATGTACTTAGAATATTGTTGTTGATAAGCATCTTGTCCAATTCCACATGTATTTTTGTCAGCAGAGCTAGCCCTTTGTAATAGCAATAGGCTAGTTGGGCATGCCTGGCTGTTTTTTGTCTGTCTACGTTATATGCAGGGCAGGTGATTAGAAATGAATGAGCAAAAGAGAATAAATCAACTGAAATGTCTTATTCACAGGTCACACGTCCGCCGACCCTCGGAGCCCGAGCGACTTCCGCCCCAGGCCACCGTCCACCCGCAGAAACGAGCCGACCCACACTCCGCAGACAGGAATCCTCGCGAGTCCCCGCTGATGAAGTACAGACAGGAGATGGTGCGCGCCGGGAGAGAGCCGCAAGAAGGGAGAAGCTCCCGTTCACACACTCCAGGCAGCACCGAGCAGCCGGCAAAATCGCCCATCACATCTCCGTCGCAGATCCTATCGATTTCGTTCGAGAAGGACAAGCCTCCCGAGCAGCCCCCGCCCCAGGGGGGCCAGGGTCCTCTTACAGCAGCCAACCTCATCGACGCCATCATCACTCACCAGATAAACTCGTCGGCCACGATATCGGGTGACAACAGGAAGGAGTCGTCAAATGATTCACAAGAAAGCGCCTCGCGTGGCCCTCCCCGGGGCCGTGTGTCCCCCGCGCCGCGCCCGAGCCATACACCCCTGCAGGGGGAGGGTGGGCGTATCCGTGCCCCCGTGTGGCAGCTTCCCGAGGCCGACCACGGGTCGTCGCGGGAACAACAGCAGAACCACGGGCGGAGGGAGAGCCAGGAGAGCTCGTCCCAGGAGGGTCCTCCCGGGAACCACTACGGGCCGGGGAGAAACACCGCCCACGCCGACAGCACCACTAACAGGGCGACGAAAGTGCAGCAGATCACCCTGGGCGAGCACATCTCAAATATCATCCACCAAGACTACAGCCAGAGGCCTGGCCAGAACCCTAGCCCAGCGCCCAATCCTTTACATCGTCCGCAGTCGACCTCCAGCCTGAGCCGGTCCCCGGCGGCAAAGGAAAGGGAGGCGGCCATGCAGAGGTCGAGGACTCCGGACGCGCGCTGCAGCTCCGACTCCTCCAGGAGCAACATCGACGTGGAGCCGATCTCTCCGCCAGCCGGCGACAGCCAGGACTCGCAGCCCGGCTCGGAGCAGTGGCAGCCGCGCCCGCAGGACGTCCCCCCCAGAAGCCAACAGCAGCAGCAGCCTCCGTACGGTCGTCCACCTCCCAGCGGGCCCGGCGCTGGCCAGGCTTGGGGTGGAGGGGCCAAACGTTCATCCCCTAGAGTCGGCACCAACCTGGAGGACATCATCCGCAAGGCTCTGATGGGAGATGATGAGGAGAATGAGGGGGATCCTCCTCCTCAGCAGCAACAGCAGCCCAGGCCGAGCTCCACCCACTCCTACGGGCAGCAGATCCACCAGGTCTCCTCTGCGTCATCCCCGAGGGACGGCTCGATGCAGAGCCGCATCCTGCGCCAGCGCAACGACAGCGAGACGGAGACCGAGTCGGAAACGGAGACCAAAGAGGCCCCCGTGGCAGACCGGAGCCGGTCGCCACGCAGCTACCCTCCGAAGAAGAAGCACACCATGTCCGAGGTGGCTTCCCCGCGCGGCCGCCCGGATATGCCTGGTCCACCAGACATGTCAGCGGCGCAGAAAGCGGAGATGGGAGCAGGCGGGCGGTTGCCGTCCACAGGCAGTGAACGCTCCAGGCTATCCAGCGCAGCCACGCCTCCTCGGTCCAGCCCTCGCCCTTCCTCCGCCGACGCACCGAGCGCGTCCTATCCCTTCTCGGCGCTCTTCCTGAGGGGATCCATGGGCCCGTCCTCATCCCCTCTCCCTCCAACCTCCTCCGCAACACAACAGGGTCTGCCCCCGACGTCCGGTGGCGAGATCGCCCACGAAGCCGCGCAGAGGACAGCCCCGTCCCCGGCCACCTCAGCCCGACACGACGGCGAGCCGGCGCCTCTGTTGTCATCCCAGTACGAGCCTCTGTCCGACACCGATGAGGAATCATGAACTGGCATGAAAGACCACGCCAATCTATAGTTTCCTGGTTCTCGAATGTTAGAATATAGAATAGAATTTCAAAACGAAAAAAAAAAAAGAGTCGTAGGAAAAAGTCTTTAGCTTCGTTTCTGCCAGGATATGAATACGACTTGTTGTGTTATCCAGTATTTGATTGTAAAGTAATGCTGCGGTGGTCCCAGACACTCAGTATCAATTCATGATTTCTCTGGTCTACGAAGACCACTGTTGTCTGGAATGACATCGACACGTTCAAGATGCCCATACCACCGGAGTCGGCATGATCAAAGCACTTTGGTGGCATTCTAAAAAAAAATCAGATTTAAGTAAACGTTTTCAGACGGCTTAGGTTATCTTCTTGTCCTTTTACCGAATTTGACCAGGAGGACCAGGAATATAAATTGGTGTGGCCTTAAAGTAGATATTGACCTTTGTGGCTCTTAGATAATGTCCAGTTTAATAGAAAATAGGGGAAAGAAAAAATAAACATGCTACTTATTATTGTACCAACATTATGCTGTATATTTTTAAGCTTTACTATATATATCTATATATAAGAGTGTATTTGTAGTACATAACTAACATTTGTATTGCGTGTTGCTGACTTATTAAGGTATCTACTACTAGTTAACTATGTGAATAAAATGAATCAATCTTTGTTCAAAAGGAAAATGCACCACGTAAATTTTGAATAGAAAGGGTGGTCAGAAAATTTTTTTTGTCTTGGTGCGTATCGCTGTGAAACCTCGATGACCTGAGCGGAGTGCAAAGAATACAGGGTCGGAGTTACTACCATGTAGATGTAAATAAGAGAAAGCCATAGTATTGATTGTGCATTTTATGGTCAGTTGACGGTTAAGCTGTCGGTATATTCGCGATGTATTTTGATTCGGTTAAGTGGCAATTTCTGCACTTGGAAGATTTGGAACAGTGTAGTTGGTGAGTCTTTCAAAACATTTTCAGCAGTGGTTCGGTTAAATGGAAACACAAATCCACCTCCCATGTTAGGAGATTGAAGATTAAGCCCATAGAATTTTCTCACATTTTACCATTTTCCGAATCACTTGTATGACGAGCATTTGAGCAGATATGATACAACGGCCAGTGCCCAGAAATTCATTCGGGCTATTGTGGTCGACTGTACAGAAATGTAAAAATACGGCAAATTAAAGAAAAAAAATCAACTCAGCATTTTTCAGAACCTATTATAAGTCGCACCTCTAGAAATGACGAAGCTTTGCATTGATCTATAGAAAATCCTGTGAACTCGGTCTGTAAGCAAGGTTATTGACATTTATGTACATGATTTATACCTAATAATAGTATACAATATTGCCATCCTGTTAAATGATTGGATCAACTTTCAAAAACCTAAGTCGAATAGTTGTCAATTAACTGTTGTGCTGCAAGAATTAAATTTGATTTTACCGCAAGTCTACAATTCAAGACAAATGTTTGAAAACCCTGTATTCGCTCTATACACATTTGTTTAAATGGTAAAAACTACATTGTACTTTTTGGCTGCTTAAATGAAGTATTTATGTATTAGTCTAGTTTATCACAATTGGCTTGTAAATGAGCAAACTAATTAGGTAAGTTTGTAGGTCACTTTTCAAGAAAATGGTAAAACTGTGTAATCGTGTAGCTTACAGACTACAGATAGTCTCTAATCATTTATATGTACTGTCCTTATATATAGCTGGCCAAATCGTAGTGCCAATGCGTTAACTTGGTGTATTTTTGAAGGCTATGGGATGTCACTGCACCAACCGTCAACTGTTTTAGGTTGACGATTTCTCCTTAATTCTATCCTTAATCATTAGTATACAGTTACAGTAGAAGCCAGTTAATTGCACAACGGATTAACGCACACTTCTGTTAACTGCACGGAATCCCCAAATCCCAAACCAGTGCGGTCCAGCTGAATAACTTCGCATAATTGCACCAGCCGGATAACTGCACGAAATTCACTGACAAATAGACCGTGCAATTAAGCAGCTTCTACTGTACTGATATTTGTCTCTTATCTAGTGCATTGTTTAAAAGCTGTTGCTCAGCTAAGGCGCAATGGTTTGATTTCATGATTCTCGGTTTTGCCAAGCAAGGAAAATATACATACAGACATCCTGTGATGCTCCTGTACCACAGGAGCCTGTTGGATAGTATTTCAAAATTATTAGGAAGACAAATATTTTCTTCAGTTGGTGGTGCCAATATATTATCGTTTTTGTGCTGATACATGTCTTAAAACGTACACTTGCTGTTTTTCGTCAAAACAAAAAATAAAACAAGGCAAATCCGAGCGGCAAGAATTGAGTTATTGTGGCCACTGCTTATCATACTTGTATCAAAGGTATTTTGTGATAATGTGAACATTGACAAACACTTCCAATGTAGCGAGCACTATGTTCTCTGGTGTGTTTTCAATTATTGTTCAATATTTACGTGCACATTAAGCACTGACCAAGTCACTGCCAGTAATTGCTATAAGGTCGTGTAAAGTTCCTTGCTTTAAATTAAGTACAAGCATATATAAAGCGATAGTAACCCATTGCTTTTCCGTTTATTTTTGCGGATTTCCTCCGTTTTAAAAGTAGCATGATCTTTGTATAACCACTACGTATTTGCTGTGTTTAATTTTATCACTTCTATTAGAATTATGAAAGTTAACCAGGGGTATTTTGGTGAGTGCACGTGTTGAAACGTGCGGAATACGAATTGTCTGAAACACCCAATTTTTCACGACCATCTATTTAATGTACGTGGTGCCTTGCAAATTGCTTCGTGTATAAAATGTCTTCGTGATCTCTGTATCTCTAAAATCGGTGTGGAATTTTGAGAAGACCACTTCCGTGGAATGACAGTTGGTCATACAAAAATAAAAATGTATATGGACGAAATTATGTCAACTCATGTGACATGTATACAACGACTACGCTTTAAACACATTGTGGTTTGTTTAGTTAATTGTTATCTTACAAATGTAGGTGCTTCTTTGCTTGTAAAGATACAACAATGACTGCTTTCGTGTATCCCTGTAACGTCACATTGGAACAATGTTGAATATAGAAGCTTGTCAACACTTGTTGTCTATTCTTTTGATTTGTCACTTGGTATCACCATGTTAATCCAAAAGTGATTGGCAAGAATATAGATGACGTATGAAGTAAAATAGTCTCCAAGCAGACCCTTCGGTGCCTTAGAGATTGTATCAAAGCTGGCCCGTTTGGCCGGCTATACTCCTTGGCCAGCTTTGATACTATCTCTAAGACACCGTAGGGTCTGCTTGGAGACTAAAGTAGAAAACGTTCAGTCAAGGGGAACGGGTTTTCTGCGCGTGGAGAATTTGCGCGTGCGCGTGAAAAAATAAAGTTCCTGAAATATGTCAGAAAATGTGCAGCAAGGAATTCTAAGGCATAAAAATGTGAACCTAATATATAATTTCCCATCCGTTACCTGAATTTTGGGTTTGAAAAAAAAAAGATTTTTAGATCCCTTGGGAATAGGTTGATTTGCATATTTTGAACATTTCAAAATCAAGTAAATTTGACAGAAATACATAGAAAAATTACACATACGATGTTTTAGATTGTATGATGTAACAATTTCAGGCTTTTCTCCATTCTAGAAGCTTAATTTCATCTTTTTTGAAGCAGATTGTTTCACGCGCAAATTTCAAACTTTTTTGCGCGTGAAAACTTAACATCTAAAAATCACTTGAAAAGCACTCAGATCAAGATTTTGTACTCTAGAATGCAACAATATGATACTTGATTCCATTTTGTGCCATCTTGTTTGAGGGTTTAAGTATAAAACTGCAAGAACTTTTTGAATCCCTTGGGAATCAGCTAATTTGCATATCTTCGCGCAATTTTTTCACGCGCACAAAACCCCAACCCCAGTCAAGTATTCATCATAATTATAAAACATTGATCTAGCAACTTATTCATATATTGAATATATACATAACTGCGTGCGATCTGCAACGACAAGATAAGCTGCCCTATCGAGTACCCGTTATGTCCTATATATGCACTAACCGGAACATAAGGCCCTTTGATAGAACTCATTGTACTGAGATAGTTCCGGATGGATACTTGGAATTGTGCCTCTGGCATGGCACGTAAAAGCCCTCGTCACTAACCATTAGAATTGAGTGGCAGTTTTAAGCGTTTGGACGGCTATCATTTGCCCTAGGGACCACTAGAAAGGTACAAAACTCGCATACAAGACTATATTTGATTGGCCATTACATACACAGAAATTACTAGTAGTATTCTTCGAGACCTTTCACGGGTGCTGACGGTTGTTATGGAGGGGGGGGGGTGATTCGCGATTTTCAACATATATTATACTAGTATGGGTCAGGTTCTTTTGCCGTGAAGGTCGTGTCTGTTCCCGCCAGCTTCAGAAGGCTGTCAGCAAATAAAAGTAGTATAGCAAAAACGTTTTTGTAATGTTTAGGCTATACTATTTAGATTTGCTGACAATTTGAAATGTTCTTAAAAAGAGTGTAGATTGGTTTTAATTCAATGGCAACACTGCGATCTCCAATAAAGTTATTTTGTGTCTTGTATCTGATCGAAAATTGTAAATCAGTGCTCCCGCCAACAATAACCGGCAACGCTCGACTGAGGTGAAAACGACCTCTTTTCTTTTGGAATCATACCTGCTCAAACTCCAAGCAGATCTTGCGTGGCATAAGACAGTATCATAAGCTGGGGATCCCGGGAAGGCGTTTAGCCGACAGAGGAGTAAATTGGCCGGCTAAACTCCTTCCCCAGCTTGTGACACTGTCTCATGCCACGCAAGATCTGCTTGGAGATCAATACCTGCATGCTAAATATGAGCAACAAGTCACCGGATGTAACGTTGTTTAAGGCCTTCCCTGTGGGTATCGTCGAAAAGTAGTTTTACCGGTTGTCTAATTACACATACTATGTACACAGGTGACCGCATACTAGTATCACCGCATGTTACTAGTATAGTGAACATTACCATATGAAAAGAACAGGCACCTAGCCGCCTTCCCAGTATTCGTGTGTAACAGACAGGTTTATAGCGAGTCCACGCACGGCCTGTGTACTGTCCAGCCATGGCGGAGTCCGTCAGTGTGAGAATGCTGGATCCCGCCAAGCCTTCCGACGAGCAGGGAGACCCCACAGAGCCAGAGGAAACTGTGGACTTCTTGGTGCCGGAGTCCACTCAGAATGGAAGGTAAGGTGGCTCTATTGAAAATTAGTCATTACCATTTATGAATTATGTATTAATTATGAAATGAAAAACCCTCGTTTGTGCTCTTACAAGCTACCCTCACCAGGCCTTCCTGACGGGGGTACGGGATCGTAGAATACGGCAACAGATTCGGGAAATTGGCCAGGGGAGTCAGTCCACGCTATTAAGTTCATGTTTCCCCTCAGACCGACCAACTCCACTGGTAGCAAAACTTCCCTGGCAAATTATTCTACCTGTAACAGCCAGCGTAGTCATTCTGGTAGAGACTACTATGAAGTATAGAAGTACAGAGCATGGTGATAAAACAGAAGTAGAATTACAGGGATATGAGAACATTGTACCTTACTATGTCCTTCATGACTTCTGTATACAATGTAACAATGTGGGGGTCGTGGGGCGTAACTGTACTGCAGTGTGCTTAACCGAGAACCCATAGATCCTTTGTTCGAATCCTGTCCGACGCTACAGATCTTGTGCTCTTAGGAAGGGCACGTTACACGACATTCCTCACTCCATCCAGGTGTAAAATTGTGTACTTGACTTCGGCTGTGACAGTAAAAATGACGGTGGAATGAGAAGGATGGGCTCCGCTTCCCAATACCTTGCCCTAGATACAGTACAGTGCATTCTGTGCCTTGGGCGAACTATCCTTGTATGTATACAGGCTTGACCTCTAATGTCTTGAAGGTTTGAAATGAAGGTCCGTCTGTGAGGGATACTGTGGATACATGCATGTGGATACTCTCAACGGTCTATGCTAAATGTAAGGAAGGCAGGGGGTACCTATTATGTTACATTTGACATGCTTAACAGTGTGCTTAACTGAGAACCCATAAGTCCTGAATCCTGTCATACTACAGATCTTGTGCTCTTAGGAAAGGCACTTAACACGACATTCTTCACTCCATCCAGGTGTAGAATTGTGTACTTGACTTCGGCTGTGACAGTAAAAATGACAGTGGAATGAGAGGGATGGGCTCCGCCTCCCAATACCTTGCCCTAGATACAATACAGTGTATTCTGTGCCTAGAGCGAACTATACTACATTGTAATTGTATGTACAGGCTCGACTTCTAATGTAGCTATATAGGCTATGGGAAGACGGGGGGAGGTTGGCTTGAGGGTTTTACCGTAATGATGTCCGTCTGTGAGATTCTGCATGTGGATACCGCCAACGCCATACGCTATACAGAATTTAGAAAATGTCACGATCGTCCACCCAACATCTGCTTGGAGATTAGAGACTGCAGAACGTCAGTGACAACTCTACCTCGTTTGAGGGCCTGCAATACACCACAATACCGGACGATGGCGCTAATCCATGGTTTTACAACATAGCCCAGGTAAAACTGTGCCTTAATTGATCGATTCACAGATGGACTGGCGAAGCTCAGGGATATACCTGGTGAGGGGTGGAGGGATTGATTTTTTTTACCTTAGACGCTATGTCATTGGCTTGTCTTAAATTGGTATGTTAGTACAAGTTGAATAACTTGTGCGCAGTGCCACTTTTTCCTTGTTTATCATATAATACGTGTATAGAAAAACAAAAACAAAACAGTTAACTAGCTGTAGTCGGCCCAAATCTACGTCAATTCAATTCTGATCACTAGGGCTATCTAACGCTCAAATATGGTGACCGTGCCGTATTCAGACTGAAAGATGGAACAACCTAAAATTTCGCTGCAGTTCCATGGTAAGCGGCTAGAAGGCCCCAAGTCCTATAATTTTGCGGTCTAATCAAGACCTAATCACAAACTAAATATCAAAACAATTCACACAGCCGTTCTCTAGTTATCGTGTTGACGGACAGACAGACAGACAAGCAAACACAAGAACGCTGCTGCTTAAGATATAAAGAACTAAGTGTTATGACGACCGATTCCGCTCTACGTATAGAAACCTCCAATGACAACTTTTAGCGAACTTAAGGCTTGCACCTTGACTGTTACCGACTGACTGAGGACTTACTAACTTTGATACTAAGTGTTATGTACTAAATGACTTTACTCTTACTTCGAGGATGTACTAGCCTGGGTACACGTACCATCCGATTTCTACGGGGGCTCCTTACACTCGCTACCTTAAAAAGTGTTTTTTTAGGGTAGACTGTTCGTCATTGATCAGCATTTGGGCTTTATTTTGCAAATAGACTTTATGGATTTATAAAAGATATGTGCTATCCCAGTATTTGGTACGAACCACCATGACTTGCCATATTTGAAAGAAAATGGATCTATGTGCACAGCCCCGCCCACAGAGAGAGTCATTATGAGTTGAAAAAAAGGATCTGGTTGAAAGAACGTCTAGGCAGTACGCAAACACACGGACATGTGCCTTGTCACAGAGTTCAGTTAAGATTAACGAGGGCGTACATGAGGGTAGGTGTAGGGGCTACCGTCTATGCTCTACGCTGTAGAAGGATCGCGCGACGACAACGTACCACTATTACGTTTAAGTCGACAGACTGACTTTCCTTAAACGGTGAAGTGAGTACACTATGTACAACGTAGGAATGCATCAAATACGCCACATGCGGTTCGACCACAAACTACGCAACGTTACTAGTTCTACGTGGAAATAAATCAAGCTACGTAAAACCACATGCAAGTCCCCTCCAACGGCAACTTTATAACGGGCTTTTATTTAACAGGGCATACTGTTACCTACCGTGGTACGATAGATGCATGTAAGAATGTCGCAAACATACATGAAAGTCAACAGCACAGAAGATAATGGCACAATGGCATAACCATGCAGAACATGACCTCTGCACGTGCATGTTTACACACTTCTTACAATCAAGGTGTTCGATGCTGACGTCACAAGTTGTTCCGGGGCGTGTTCTTGTAAAGGGGTTGTTTCAAACTTACGCTTGTTTCTAAACGTTGAAGGATTGAACATGAATGCCCCACTTACACGATAAAGTACTAAGACTTTCGCTAGGTCTTTCACAAACCGTGACCACCTCCACATAAGGACCACCTAGCCATTGATATACAGTAAAAACTTGTAGTTAGTGATCACCTCTACATAAGGACCATTGATATACAATGAAACCTGTACTACTAGTGATCACCTCTACATGAGGACCACTTGGCCATTGATTGACCGTCAAAGTGACCAGCTCTACGTAGGTACGCATGTCATGGAAACAGTCTAGCGTCAAGGCTATGCGGAAATGGAACTGACCGGGCGGGCACCATGGTGTCCCTGTGGTTTGGTTACCAGGCAACGGAATAATGGCAACGGAATACATCGGATCCTATTCACGTAATGTATGTACATAGGAACAAGTTTCACTTCTTAGCGGGCAGTCAGAAAGTGTTGAGATTTACATCCCGACATCTGCTTGGAGATATGCAGCCGCAAAGATTGGTTTTAAGGTCACGCGAACTTCTGAAGCGCTCCCTGTCAGGTGTGAATGGCCCAGTTTGCCGCCCCTCCCCGTACTGAAACCCGATATCGCTATCCCTGTACCTTAACCCGGACGGTTTCCGGGGACGCCTTATCATTACTTGCCACGCTACATCGTACGGAACACACGAGTGCCACGTACAGTGAGGGTCAACTACGACGGGTAAACACAGAATCCTACAGGTGAGGTAAACTCCCCCTTGTCTGAAGTAGGAAATAAGACTTAAATTCGCCCTGGGAAAGTTGTAAAAGTTGCCAAACGTGAACAGCAAATTAGGAGCATGCGTTTTAAGGGAGAGATTGCTTGGATGCCAGACCGTTAACATAAGGGATGGGGTCCAATTCTAGGGGGGCATGTGGTAAATATTTCCTTGAGGGCATGCTGGCCCTAGTGCCGAGGGGATGGCCTGTATAGGCCCTGGAAACACTTTGGCTTCTAGGCTACGAGAGGGGGTGGGTTTACGTCCGCACTGCTATAAACCAGTGCTATAAACCAGTGTGTTACAACTGGTGTGTTTTATACGCTCTTTAACAACATGCTGTGTTCTTAAGGTTGACCCAGAATCGCGACCAAGGTCATTTTTTTGTACCTAACGCTCTATGACCATCCATCATGACAGGAAGTTAGCTGTAACATGTGAACTAATTCACCTGTACTGACGCCGTTGACAAACTTCCAAACAATAAAACAATACCAAGGGGCACACACGTCAGGGATCGAATATCAGAGTCTTAGCCGAAGAACTCTACTCTACTCTTAAGTTGAACCAACTTAATTTTCGTTGCGCTAATAGTTAGCCTAGTGAATCGTGAGGGAATTCGGGTAAGAAAATTCGGTCCTGCATAGCTCGCGTTCCTGGGACCATTGTGGGCACAGGGGGGGGGGGGGGCAATGTGACATGTTTCCAATTAGACAGCTTGGCACTTAGAGATAAAAGTTCAATCATTATTGTCAACGTTAGTCTAAGTTAGACTAACGTTGATAAGACATAATCGAACATTATTCTCGGTGATTTCGGTGATTCTGTTAACAGTTTTGACTTAACGACGCTAGCGTAGTCTTAACCAGGCCCATTCAGCCTTAGCCTGGTTACCCCCCCCCCCCCCACCTCACATGTAGCGAAAATCGATCGGACCTCCAGTTTGCGAGCTTTAAATTTTCAAATGGCTTGGCCCTGCGGGCGACGAAGAAATGGTAGAGTTTCCTCCTTCGCGTCAGGGTCATGCCTCCTCGTAATTTAGAGCTCGCAGACTCGTCGTCCGATCGATTTTCGCCTAATGTGAGGGGGGTATTACACTCGCTACCGTATTTTTTAGGGTAGCAAGTGTAAGGAGCCCGGTAGAAATCGGACGGTACCCAGGCTAGCAGGCATGGCTCCCAAGAAACTTAAATTCAACAAAGCTCGGAAGAGTTAAAGTTGTCATCAGGTTCTTGACTGACAGTTATAAATAGATGACCTACTGGGTAATGGTGCCAAGGAACTAACGTAAAACAGACTCGGCATCTCGTAATTGATTACTGTCAACAAGGAGGAATGATAATTAAGTGCCTTCAAACTCTTTTCGCACAGAGTTTACATGGACAATGTGAACCCCACTGTAATGCTGGGGCCAAGTGACAAATTAGGTTAGTTTTGGAAGGTTTGCGCATGGCTGGAGGAGACCTAATCTCCAAGCAGATCCTACGGTAGCATACGATAGTACTAAAGTATCAAAAGCTTCAATCCTCTGCCGGCTTTTTATACTACTGTATTTTATATGCTACCGTAGGATCTGCTTCGAGATTAGGAAATTGGGTCAAGTATGCGCCTGTCAATCCATCCGTGTGTGCGTGCGTGTGTGTCTTTGTGTCAGTGTCTGTGTGTGTGTATCAAATTGCAACTACCTTCGAATGACCGCACCCCCCCCCCCCAACTCCCCCCCCCCCCTCGGGTTTAGCAAACTTCTAGTACCGTATTGTTTTCAGCCTGCCAAAAGATCTTGTCGACGATAGTCTGTTTGGGCGTGTTCAAAGTTGCTGTATCACCGTGCACGTGACATCATGTGATGTAAATGCATCACGTTGACAAAGCGTGACAATGAGAATGCACATTTCAACCGTTCAGACTCTACTCAGTTTCAACGGACCGTGTCATGTTGAACTTGAGACATGGTCGGGAGAAAGAGAAAGAAAAAAGGGGGACTCTTTCTGGCTTTAAAAGAACCTTTATTTTTATGACACGTGCGATGATTTGCATGAACAGTACAGAAATACTTTTTTTAAAGTGATCTTTATCATGGGGAGGGGTGTGTGTACTATCTCCGTCATGGTCAAAAGTATGGGGTCCTTCTTGGTGTGAGTGGTTCCTAGCGAGTCTGGTGAGCGATACAGACGTACCGGGATGCAAACCCTAGCCTGGACCTTACAAACTTATCTAACGTTACACTGTCGCTGAACACGGCGAACCGCCACACATTTTGAACTTGACAACGTTGACAGCCAAAGTGACTCAAAGTCGATTATGAACTGTAGTTGCCAGGGGCGATGTCAATCTCTTTGTCACCGTTTTGACGGTGTCAGTTCTTTTGTTGCGACAAATCACTTCTTGCTGGCCACAGACGGCATGTAAACAACATTATCAACCTTGTTAACCAGGCGGCTTGTAAGGGACCTTTAACCCGGAAACTGCAAGGAACCTGGCGATTTTACAATGTTGACGATTGGTATCAATGTCTGTGACTGGTACTGGCTCTACCGGGCTCCATAGGTCGCTGCAAAAATATACAAATGGCAATATAATGATAATAGTAATAATAATCATCTGGTGTATTTTGCCAGCCAGTAGGTACCCCAAGTATGAGTAATGAGGCTGTTTAACGTGGTCGAGGCACCTCCTCGAGCACGGGACCCCCGTTTTACGTCCCTCCCGGAAGACGATTTCGTGGAAAACTTCGTGAGGCTACAGCAATCCGGACGTCCTTGGTTGGTCCCCCATCCAAGCACTATCCGGACCGCGCGTTGCTTAACTTCCGAGATCGAGGGATCGGGTGTACCAACGCGCCACGCGGCCGTAGCAATATAAACGGAATAAATGTCAACATTGGTGCATGGTAAAATGAACTTCCATGGCCGACTAACTCCATTGGCATATCATGTACCCCAGTAACCTATGGGGTCTGGTGGACAAACCCCTAAAATTTTTTATAAAAGCCAAGTCAAACAAGACATCTGGAAGAGACTGTGACAAGGAACTCAGTAGCCCTAACGTATATACTCTCCAAGCAGAGGTTCGGTCGATGATCTGTGTGAACTCGCCGCTCAAAACACTACTACAGAAGCGTCCAATACACACGCCGCCAACCGATGGCAAATTTGCGCGTCATTTTAAATAGTGCTTCTGGAACTGGGTTTTATTTGCATGGTCAGCTCACCGATTGGAGCAAACACACACACACAGACCACACTTCTGGAATTGGCTTTTATTTGCATAATCAGCCCGCCATGAGCCCACTGATTGGGGCAAACACACATCACACAACGCCTGCTTGGGAGCAAACATAAACATTCAGCACGAGTGATTTTGAAAACATTCTGTGATGACCGAATGAAATCACGACAGTGGCAAAACTGATAAAGTTGGGAAGTAGTAAGATGGTCTGTATGGGGGATACAAGCAACTCTAAACGGTGAATCAATTTGTAACTACAACAGATTGTGGGAAACATTTGATTGGATTATTGTATTGCATTCAAGGGACGTTTTGGAAATTACAAACTAGTCTTACAATTTTAAGATAAACTAAGGAAAGAAGGTACAGCAAAAATTCAATACAGATATATATTAAGGCCGTTTTCTATGGCGAACTCTGCTTAGGTAAGAGCGCCAGAGGTGCTCCAATTAAAATGCTAACGTGTATTTCGATGTTTGTTTTCAGTTTACAAAAACAGCAACCAAAACGCATCTTGAAAAAGATGTCCAAGAAATACGTGGCCGTCGGTGTTGCAGTTGCGCTGGTGGTGGCGATAGCGATGGCTATCGGACTGGGCGTCGGGCTCTCGAGGAGGCCTTCCCGCCAGGAGAAGACCGTGGGGGACTCCTGCGTACCGGACAGTCCCGCGGTCGGCAGCGGGGGCCCGTACAGTCGGGCTGCCGTCGCCGCGGATGCAGGGAGGTGCTCGGAGATCGGCAGGTGAGTTTCGGATCATCATCAGCGTCTAAAGATGTAAATAGAACTTTAGCTCTCTCTTTTTCTGTCTTCCCTTGTTTCTCTCTTACTCTTTCTCTCTTTCTCTCCTCTCTATCTTTCTGTTTTCTTTCTCTCTTTCTTTCTTTCATTCTTTTTCCTTTTTTCTTTCTTTTTCTTTCTTTCCTTCTCTTTCTCTCCCTCTCCCTCTCTCTCTTTCTCTCTTTCTTTCTATCTTTCTCTTTTTTCTCTCTCTTTTTCTTTCTTTCTTTCTCGAAATCATTTCCAGCTTTCCTTACACCCTACCAACACACCAAGTATTGACACCAATCCATTCAGCCGTTCTTGAGTTGACAACTTGACACACACTGCACACACACACACCTGCACACACACACACACACACACACACAGTGACACACAGACGCAGACACACACACACACACACATACACAAACTCTAGTAAAAATAGAACACGCATTAAGACTTAATGGAAGTAACAATTGTCGGTTTTACTTCTCCCGCTCCACAGTGACATCCTTGAGAAGGGCGGTTCAGCCGTGGACTCCGCCATCGCCAGTCTGCTGTGCGTGGGCATCATGAACGCGCACAGCATGGGGATCGGAGGGGGGTTCTTCATGACCGTGTATAACAAGGAAACCAACACGGCAGATATCATCAACGCCAGGGAGACAGCCCCCGCGGGAGCCTCCGAAAACATGTACGCATCAGCTTCATCTACAACAGGTATTGTAAAGATTTTTTTTATTTATTTTTTATTCGCAATTAAAAACAATTAGTACATAACAATTAGATACAACTGAGATATACCAGTGCAAGGGAGGCCGGAAGCTTGTGCCTAACTATGTAATTAGAAGGCCTCAAATTACTTACTTTTAATTACTTACTTTAATTTATCTAATTTAATTTAACAAGCGAAATAAACGTAGATATTAAAATAACTAAATAAAGCAATACAGTGAGAACAATAAAACACAGTACAATAAAGCGTTTGCCATACCAGGTTAATACTTGCATGGGTATGAGTTGAATGTTGAGTTTACTGTCGTAACGAGGAGCTTCTTGTGGTTCCCGATGCGCATTGCAGAAGAAAAGCGAACCTGAGTCAGCTTACACATGTGTCTTATGTGGCAGAGATTCTCGTACCTAGAGTACGATATCCGCGATGCCCCCAACGTTGTGCCTTTGGCCTGGGAAAAGACACTTACTTAATACGACTTCCCTTACTTCACCCAGGTGTAAAAAATTGTTACCTGACTTCGGTCGGGGAGGTAAAAGATTATATTTACCTTCTGTCTGAAGTTTGTTTGTGCCACTCATAGAATAAGTTATAAGATTGAGTGCAGTTGATGTGCCACATTTTCCTCGTTTGTCCGGCCGAAAGCAAATATAACGTTATATAAAAAATTATATTGAACTAGACAGGTAACATTTGCAAGCAAATACAGAATGTTACCTTCACATGGTCTAGCCTAGCATTTCTACCAGGAAGGGTAAACTGAAATAGTTGCAGATGTTGACACAGGATAAGACAAGAAGGTACAAATAAATGTTGATAATTTTTTATCTGTAACGTTATGCATCTTGAATAATGAACACAACGTCTAATATTGTTCCACACAGGGTTTCTCATCATCATCTCATCTCAGTCCCATAGCTACAAGCCACAGGGCAGTCTGTCTGTCCACAAAGGTTCTCCATTTCTGACGGTCGTCAACAGGGTTTACTCGACGACATTTAGCGTGGGGAAGACGGCCGTCTGCGGGAGGGTCAGGGCCTAGGAATTTTTTTCAGCCTCACGTGAGACAAGAAGCACACACAGTCACAATTTTATTGTCAAAAGGAAGCCAAAATATTATAGAATTGAATTCTCGTTTCTGTCTTCTTGAATTAGACTAACTTTGAAGAGAGCAAAATTAAAACAAGCCTACCAAGTTACGGCACACTGTCTAGCGTAGCACAAAAATCGGAAGGTACATTCACAAAAACGTCTCACAGAGTTTGCCGCTTGTACTACGCAGCGCGAAGGGTTCTCCTCAGCATGCTCTGTCACACTTTTACGTTTTCTATAATATACCCAGTGTGAAATCGAAGGCTACACAATCCTATTTATGTCGCAGTAAGAGCGCGGCGCGATCGCCGTCTAGTGGTTACCAACTACTGTAAATCGCACAAATTCATAGAAACAGCTGGTTAGCGTAATCGCTAAAATTGCCACAAATCTATTATATTCGTTCACGTCACGCAGTTGACGGATACTCTCAGAGCTGAAATTGATATGGCTACCCCTGCACACTCCATGTAATCTTCACAGTACGCAGCTCTTCTCCGCTATATGCTTCCTCCGCTATATGATTCATGTCGATCTGTGTAAATTCATTCATATTTGAACGGCTCGATCATTTTTTTCAGAGTCCGCAATTCACATTTCATAAATTTCTTTTAATTTTTAGCAAACAATTTTGATTTACGTTTGATGTACGTAGTTTGTTTATGCCCTCATTATCAATACGTGCCGCCCGGCACACTTCGAACCCGTCCGCCTGTCAATCATGCAAACTTTAAGGGGTTAGGTTTCTGCTACACTAAACTTTCGCGTTGACTTTGTGCCTGGGGTTTTGTGCTGTGCCGGCCACTCCCACCGTGTATAAAGCTGCACGTAGCTTAATTGTAATGTACCCAGCTGACTTCGTTTCCGTGCTCCACTTGCTTGCTGGGGACCAACGCAGCGCTGTGGTAACTTACATGATGAACAACAAGGTGAAAGGAATGACCGTGACCTAAGATGGGGCGGGCGTTCCACGCTGCAGTTAATCATGTTTGTTCAAGGTCAGTTTAATAGCGAAACTAGAAAGGCCGGTATTTGCTTAGGAGCAAATTCAGCTATTTTCACTCCGCTCTCCCTCTTTATGCAAACATGGACTCTTCCAAAATTGAATTTGAAAAAAATAAATAACATGAGAGAATGACCCGGAACTACGATGCTACTATACTATTAGTACGTAGTACTGTATGGTAATCAAACTTTTATTTCTTGAACACAACACGCACACAACATGCTAGTGTTTCACACATTAATAAAGAAGGCACCGTTTTACTTCAAGAAAAAAAGTTTTTATTTCACAAACGGAAATTGTGTTGTATTTTTTTCTACAGATGCAACACGTTATGCGACCCTAAACGTTGGTATTACGTACACAGCAGACAATAGCGTACGAGGCTTTCCTGCTTATTTACACAAGGCAAGGGCAGCTTAGTCACTGCACTTATTCAAGGTTGTCACAAGCATTACTAATCTTCATACAAGCAGACCTCTCCAAACAAACTTCACTACACTTTTAACTCTTTACCAAGATATGCTTATTAGCCGTTTTTAGCGAAGCGCATTAAAACAAAATCCAATTGGATATGATGCAATATGGCAGCCCTGCAATGACATTATCAGTACAAATACATATAAAGTTAATGCACATTGTATTTAGACAAAAAGATCACATTTTATCTTTATACTTAGAGGTAATCAGCTAATACATAATATTTATGAACAAAGCTAATTAGCCACTGTATGTTTGCACGACGTCTGTTTTATATATCTCAATGTTTTGTATGCTTTTTGTCTAAAAAAGGATGCAGCAATTGCAGTAATTATACGTCTGTTATAACCTTAAAGTCCCATTTATTTTCCACATAAACTAATCAGTTTATGACTATCTAATTGTTCTGATAAACTGTTTTTAGTACAGTACAGTACATTATTAAATTACACAGCATATACCATGGTGTGGTGTCTCAAATAACCTAATCATACATCAAGCTGGTGTTTCTGTCACAGTTTCATTATGTATGTGGGAACACTTCTTGCACTTGACTTTGCTATCCTCTCCTTTGTGTCTGTTGGTGCCACCTTTGTAGCCAGTTGACTATTGTGTTCTCTGACAGGCCAGACTTCGTGGAATTAGTCGAGTTCGAGCACCCGACCAATAATGAATTTAGCACTGTCAAATTGACACCTTCTATCAAGGCACAACCTCACCGGTCTGCACAACAGTTGGTGTTTCATCTTCCTCCAGTAGAATACAATAATTAGTATTTCCTTTGTGTAATTTCATGTTCTGCCACCCAGAGTAAAAGGAAGATCCTTTTGTTTGTTGATTAGGAAAAAAAGCCACACCTGATTGCATATATTCTTGTAAAACCAACATCAATGCACAATTCACAACATAGTGTAACGTTAGTACTTGTAGATTTGCCCCTGAAGATCTGTACTATTATATACTTTGGAAAAGAACTACTGTACACTTTTCACAGATAATAAACAACAGTACTGTCTCAGTCACTGCAAAGCGCAACAATATTCCATGCGTGCGCCTGCTCCTCTCCCACCGCGGCATTCTGCACGCCTAGTATCGCTTAACCCGACACTCTAAACGTGGGTAAATCAAACAAAAACTACACAATATCGAAGACAAGCTACCCAAATTTGTTACTGCGTTTGTGTATTGTTGCCAATTTATAAACAGTACAAATTTTCACGTACTTTCAACGGACTTCTTCCCGGCGACATATACATGTATGTACTCCCAGCCGCTAAGTTGAAATACCCTTCCTCATTGGCTGTATCCGAGCTGACCAATCAGGTCATCACTTCTGCTAAGTGTCGGGCGCATATTGGTTCCGTCCTAAATTCAATTAGCCACGATGCAAAGCTGCGTCACGCGCGCGGGAACGTCAATGACCATATATGGTGCAACGGACGCACGGGGGGGGGGGGGGGGGACGTGACCATATATGGCGACACGCGCGAAATCCGGAGAACCTCGGTGAAAATATACGTAGATACCCCGCCAAATTGGCTTTTAAATCATTTTGAAGTGACTTTTGGCCAAAAATAATACCGGGGTCCTTTTGATAAGTATCTCACGCAGTATCATACCAAATTTCAGGCCATCTGGACTTAATACCTGGGCACGGGAGGCAGGAATGTGCAGTATGGTCAGAAAATAACCTAAAAACATCGGATTCCATAAAATCATTGTAAAGGTATCTATCAAAAAACTTTGATTTGGTGACAATAGCGCTGAGAACAATGCCCTCACACCGTGTCATTATTCGTCGTTCATGAATTTGATAACAGCAGATATTCGAACAACACCCGCATTCGCCGGACGACGTTTGCGACGCGTGTTCATGAATATTAATTATTAGAGCAAGCAGGGGTGACCACGTGCACGGCCGCCACCTGGTCCTACAGGTTGAATTTGATTGCAAAGGGTGCCGATATTCGGCAAAATAAAGTCAAAGCTCTGTGAATTTCTTGATCTCTTATTACTTCTTGGCAAAATGAATTCCACAAATCATTCAGAGGACGGCTTCTGGCTCAATTCAGGCCGTCTAAAGCAAGATGAAGTCATCATTTGACGGGCGGACACTTCCGTGTTGCTTAGCAGCGGTCGTTGACCTCGTTCGAACACCATGTTATCTCCCGGGCGGGTTCCATAGCTACCGGTCGTTGACCTCGGGTCCTTGGAACGTAGTTCCAAAGTTCTATTGGGGCTCGAAAGTTCGATTTTGTGTTAAAATTGCTAGTTTTTTCACCCTTTTTTGCCCCATAAAATCATTTTTTGGTATCTTTAGGGGACCAAATGACCAAGGTGCAGTGTCTTATGTGCAGACCTACCAGCTTGCTGAATTACGAGATATTCCAAGGTCTAGTTTCGGAGACATTCATGTTTTTTATTTGTGCGGAAAAGAAGAAGAAACAGAGCAAAAACAGTATGTACCTTCTGTGAAGGTAACATAAAAAGAACTTAATTGATTTTACCTTCCTACCAGGCGGACTAGCTGTGGCCGTACCAGGTGAGATTCGAGGCTACTGGGAAGCTCACCAGAGGTACGGGAAGCTGCCGTGGAGAGACCTGTTCCAACCGGCTATACAGCTGGCGGAGGAGGGCTTCTGTATCGGCAAGGCGATGGCTATTGCTATAGACAGAACCAAAGATGGCATAGAGAGCCCAGACAGCCATATGTGGTAAGTGGACTTATGCAGTAAACTGATAGAAAAACTCTAGCCCCATATTCCTCGAATGATGATTTTCTTCTGTTACATACAATGTCCTACGTAGTTTCCTTTGATGTATTGGCAAGGCGTTGGCTATTGCTATAGATGGTAGCAAAGATGCAATAGAGAGTCCAGACAGCCATATGTGGTAAGTGATCCGATGCAGTAAACTGACAGAAAAAGAAGCCCCATACTCTTCGAATGATGATTTTCTTCTGTCAAATACTACGTAGTTTCCTTGTATCGGCTATGCGCTGGCCATTGCGATAGACAGAACCAAAAATAGGATAGAGAGCCCAGAATCATATGTGGTAAGGGACTGATGTACTACTACGTAGTTTCCTTTGATGTATCGGCAAGGCGTTGGCTATTGCTATAGACAGAACCAAAGATGGCATAGAGAGTCCAGAAAACCATATGTCGTAGGTGGACTTATGCAGCAAACTGATAGAAATACTATAGCCCCATATTTCCCGGATGATGGTTTTCTTCTGTTACATGGAACGTACTACTAGCTTCATTCCAGCCTAGTCATTCACGAAAAAGCTTCAGTCACAGAAAATGTGCTAGTCACGTTTTGACTGTTTCACCGTTTTAACCGTTTATTTGAATGTTTTAATGCTTTCTTCAATGCAAGGCCTTTACGACCCGGTTTCTAGGTACTGAACTCATTAGAATGAAGGGAGAGCTATAAGAGATATTGGTGGACATTAGTTTTGAAGTAACCGTAGGTGAACTACCTTTGATATTTTATTCCTCAAGTTCATAATTCACCTTTATCCGCGGGGTAACGTATATCCGTTGTTTTCAAAAACAGGGTATTTAGGGATATGAACTAGAGGGACGGCGGCTTCAAAATAATACTGCAGTTTGAAATCACCGTTCGTCGACTTTGTATCCCTAAATGCACTGCTTTTAAAAAGAACTGACATAGGTCACCCCGCGGATAAAGGTGATCCAACGTAATATATCATCCATCTGTATCTCCCACCAGTGACGTTTTCTGTGACGAGAACAACAACGTCCTGGGCGAAAACCAGATCATGAAGTGGCCAAAGCTTGCAGAAACGCTCCGTGCGGTTGCTGATGGAGGTGCAGACGCCTTCTACACCGGTGACATAGCCAGGAATCTGGCTAAGGACATACAAGACGCAAGTAGGTCAAAGATTTGCATTTTGTACAAGCAAAGGTTGGGTCACGAGTCAAGAAATCCCTATCAACCCAACCTCTTCTTTTAGAATAGATTTGTTCGTTACCGATGTAATTTATTACAGGTCATTCTTTTCAGGTTGAAATTAGATTTATCATAGATAGACACCGTCGTGTTGTATATTTTACTAGGTGCCACGCAAACTCATCTACCGCGTATCACCGCGTATGTAGCACTACAGATGTGGAATCATTGAGTCTTATGTTCCTGCTATATACCCTTCACTTTCGTAATTGCAAGACCAATGGAGCCGTCACAAGGCGAAAATAGGAAAATCTTTTATCACCTCTGTAAAAAAGAGAGATATGGGTTTCAGTGTGTCTGTTTGTTTGTCCATGTGTTTTCCCACACTTACTTTCACATACTAGGCACGTCGGGGACACTAACTAGGAAGTTAGGTAAAAAAAGGTACCAGAATATGTTATATGGCACTGGAGAAATGCATAGACAGTATCAGCAAGAAATCCAGTTGAAAAATAATAGACTAAAAAAAGAAACTTACGAAAAGTATTTCACGAAGGCAGGTCTATGAAATATTCCATTTCCTGTTTCACAGATGGAATCATCACTGAGCAGGACCTCCGGGACTACGAAGCGGAAATGACGTCACCTCTCAACATCACTCTCGACGGAGGCATGACGGTCCTGTCTCCTCCTCCTCCTTCTAGCGGAGCCGTCTTGAGCCTCATCCTAAACATCTTGGACGGTAGGAATGCATTTGTTGTTAATTTTGATTCTAATTCTATTTCTATTTCTAATCTTTAAAAAAAATTGCAAACAATGCAATACATAGCAAACCCAGGCAGCTTAGCTGATATTGCATTGGGTACCAACACATACATAGTACATACATTTACACTTCTCATGGAATACACATAATTAACTCAAATTTAGTATTATGTAGCCAAACCAACCAACCCGAACCTGAATCACATGACTCCATTTTTAAAGCTAAAAGTTGGCATAGCTTGGATTAGAGAAGAAGAAAACAGTGCTTTAATGATCTAACCCTCCTCCTCCGCCAAGAGGGTTACATTTTTATTGGTGTAACGGTATTTGCAGAACTATGTATTAGCCAAAAGCTATGGATAGATTCCAATTATTTTTTTTTTGATTCAATGATATGAGTCTTGACTTGTCGAGTGAGTGGGGACATTTGGATCTAGAGGTCGTGAGTTCGAATGCCGACAGCTCACCCATATTTCGTCGACCCTTTCGTTGTCACCTGGGTTTACAATACCGATGTTTGAACCCCCAGGTTACCGGTTGAACGCCTCCAGTGTAGACGGTACAGATAACCAGATCCTGACGTACCACAGGATTGTGGAGGCCTTCAAGTTCGCCTACGCCAAGAGAACCGAGCTGGGGGATCCCAACTTCATAGAAATCGATGAGGTTTGTTCTGAATGTTTGCGTTTGCAAGCCACGGGACGCGAATAGAAGCTTGTACTGTAACGTTACTTATCAATTCATAAGTAGAGTACAACGCCTGCTCTCCAACAAGTTGTTCTAAGTGTCACTGATGAAAGGCAGTGGGTGCTACCTGTAACGTCTGATCGCTACCCAGACCATATCAGTTGATTGATAGTTACTTCTCTTTGGATGTCTTAGACACTAGAATTGAATACAATGCGAAAAAGAGGAAACTGATGGTGTCATAGTTTCAGTTATGAACAATCCAGGACGTAACAACAAACCCCACACAGTTACCCGCTATGCCAAAAGTCAACTTTATATAACGCGTACGATGGCACCTCTCTTCGCAAATGTTTAGACTGCTTAGAACTGCTTTCCTGGCATGTTTGAAAAGAAAATACCTGTATCCACCCTTATGAAGGGAGTTTACATGAAGGTTAACGTAGGAGAGTTGACTGATACCTGCTTTGAGTCAATGCACAATAAATAGCATGTGTTAGAATACGATAATAAACATTAAGTTGAACTTTGAATACCTTTACGCGAAAAGCAGTTACTCAAGCAACTGGATATGATTTTGAAAAATAAAAACCTTATCAAGTTGCTTGAGTAACTGCTATTTTAATTGCATATCTTATTACTTGGCGTCATCGGCGTCTGAAAACCTTTCTTTCTTTCTCTGACTCCCGAAGCTCGTTAGAAACATGACGTCAGGTGACTTTGCCGACTCCCTGCGGCTGCGGATAGACGACGCGATGACGCACAACTACACGTACTACGGCCC
Source organism: Branchiostoma floridae (assembly GCF_000003815.2). Taxonomy (NCBI): domain Eukaryota; kingdom Metazoa; phylum Chordata; class Leptocardii; order Amphioxiformes; family Branchiostomatidae; genus Branchiostoma; species Branchiostoma floridae. Next base: position 20,323,623 of record NC_049989.1, on the reverse strand, counting down.
GTCCTTCGCGCTCACACCTGACGGCGGCACGGCGCACCTGTCCGTGCTGGGGCCCAACGGAGACGCCGTGTCTGTTACCAGCACTATTAACCTGTAGTACGTCTGACTTACGTTAAGTCACGTGGTGATAATGTCACCCTTGAGTAAGGTCACGTGTCATGTACGTCATGGTTCCGTGTCCACTCTTCTGTAAAGTTAAGTACGTCACACTTACGTAAGATCAAGTGTCATGTACGTCATACTTCCGTAACATTTATTTGCAACCGTATGGTCACGTGTTCTGAGAAATTGGGTCAGTTATTCTGAGGAAGACCTTGCTTAAAAAAGAAAAAAGTTAGACTTTTCCACTCAAGGCAAGTCTTCACTCAAGATTGAAACTACTAACATTATACTTTTGGATACACCTGTCTATTTCATTGGGTATTGCACGGGTATTGTCATATTTCTGCTGTTGCGTAATTGTGTTGTTTTCTTGAATCGTGTCGCCAGTTTTGGCGCCAAGTTACTTTCCCCGTCGACTGGCGTCCTCTTGAACGACGAGATGGACGACTTCTCCTCACCCAACCAGACCAACTTTTTCGGGATCCCGGCATCGCCAGGTACGTAAGGCCGAATCTAGACACAGTTTTACCGATATCTGTGGAGATGTCGGGATGGATCTGGAACGTTGGGAACGGGACACTCGTGGCGCTTGAAGTCATAAACAACTATATAGCCTAATGAGCCCGCGTTATATGCTAATGAGCCCTCCCGAAGTCTGGACGCATCTATACGCACGCTGAAGTTGTCGTGGACCCCTGCTAAGCTATCGGGCGAATGCTACGGACCTTTGGGGAGAAATTTTGCCGATATCTTAATGGCGATATTGCAGTTCTATCTAGACGCTGAAAAAAAAACTGTCGGCGAGAGGTTGTTGGCTCGCCGATATCGGGAAAACTGTACATTCATGCGTCCGTTTAGGAGTTGGAGGGTCTGTACGCCCCTTTTCAGTAATACGTGGGAAGCTCATTCTTATTTCCCTTAATTCACAGGGAAAGCTTAATCTCCAAGCAGATTCCTCTGGTGGCATTAAAACAGTAAAAATAAGCTGGGG
>NC_049989.1:20320204-20322430 GCF_000003815.2 Branchiostoma floridae | reverse complement strand
CTTATTTTACTGTTTTAATGCCACCGGAGGAATTTGCTTGGAGATTAGAGAAAGCTGTCTTGTTCACGTAAATCGGAAATTTGGATAGCTTTGTCTTCTTCTTCTTTCTTACTGCTTAGCCTTTTTCCAGAGATTAAATTTTAATCTACGTAGAGGGAATAAAATTTGGTGATACATTTCAAGAAGGATTTATTTGTATTTCATTGTCGATCGATCCCTGGATCTCGGAAGTTAAGCAACGTGCAGTCCCAGGGTTGGGCAAGTTTTCTAAAATTGTCCTATCGGGCAAATACATAAAAAATTTACTTGCGCGAACCAACATTTCACTTGCCCGAAATGAAATTTTTCTATTATGTATTTTCGCTTCCATCAATGGAATTCTTGTTATTGGCTCAATTTTTCTGTGTTGATCAATGTTTGATGCCATAACGGTAAAAAGCAGCAAGTATATCAAAATCTCACTCATTTGATAAATCTCACTTGCCCGGTCGGGCGAGTGGGGGTATGTAGGACATGCATTTGTCCAATCAGCACTACTTTCACTTGCCCGGGACAATAGGGCTAGTGCACTTGTCCAACCCTGAGTCCGGACAGGTCTTGGATGGGAGACCACCTAAGGACGGCCGGATGCTGTAGCCGGACTAAGAATTCCACGAAATCGTCTCTCGGATGTAAAACGGGGGCCCGTGTTCAAGGAGGCATCACAACCACGTGTTAGCCTTACTCATTTCACCAGATGAATTAATGGAATAGAATGGAATGAAAGACCTTAAAGTTTATTGTACATTCATGCCTCGACGGTCTAGGTACAGGTCACTGATAACAGACATAACAGACATATGCAGAAACAACAAGATACAATTTAACTAATTGAAGGTACTAGGCTAACAGGATTAATGTTACTTCACTCTCACACATCAGCAAACTTCATCCGGCCCGGGAAGCGCCCCCTATCGTCCATGTCGCCCGCCATCGTGCTGGACTCCAACAATGACGTCAGACTGGTGGTCGGGGCTGCGGGAGGAACAAAGATCACCACGGCAACGGCTTACGTAAGGAAGATTTCATTTGTAAAAAATATCCATGTGTATCTCGGTGTTTGCTTGTATTAGTGACAGCCATACGATTTCTACACTGCAACTTTCGCTATCTGAATTTACTTTGACAAACTGAATTTGTGAACCGAATCTCTATTTCTACCAGGCGGCTATTCAAAACCTGTGGCTGGGGCTCGACATTAAGGACGCTGTAGAGAAGCCGCGCCTGCATCACCAGCTGGTGCCACAGCGTGTCGACATCGAGAGCAGCAGGATGTTCACACCAGAGGTTGGATTTTTTTTGCTGTATGAAAAGGCCAGGGCTACTCAGCTAGAATATGTCAAAGCTTAAGGCCCCTCACCTGTAAAGAGATCTCGTTGTGTCGATGGGAAAGGCACTTTCCTGGCACTACCCAGGTATAAAAATGGGTAACGTTACCTGACTTCAGTTGTGAAATTGCGGATATTTATTGTTCGAATCAATAAAAACCAAATCAGCAGGACTTAAATCAAAGGTGGTGATAGGAGAGGGATGGGCTTCGCCTTCAAATACTATAGCCCAGACACAGTGTATAACAGCCCGCTACCCCTAAGGCCCCAAAAGGCGGTGGGGGCTACCTTTTTGGTTTGTTTTAACCTAGTATTTATTCCCAAGCAGACCCACCTGTAGCCTCCATAGCAGGCTCTCTGGGTTTTTTTGCTCATAATACACTTTTGCTGGCCATTTCTATTTGTACTGGTCGCTGATTGCTGACCTATTCTAACTACCTTTCCCAAAAAGGCCACTTTCAAGGAAATGCGCTCCTGATTATGAATATACTTATGGACTACATAGAATTCTATGGAAATAAACTCGGAACAACCACTAGCATCGTTTGTACTGCAGGTCACGACTTGATTAAAGTGCTTTGCAGACTAGCGCCAGTGGAGAACTCTATCTGATTCAGACACATGCAGGAAAGTAATTTGCAACCTCCGGATGATAATCCTAATATATTCAATGCTCAACGGTTGCATAAGATATTAAGTACAGGTTAAAGCTATTAACTTTGGATGGAAAAGAGCAAGTTTTACAGTTCCAAGTTCGCATGTTGTTACTATTGCACATGCGAACTTGGAACTGTTCACATACGTACTACGGAATGTTGGATAGATTATTGTCTATTGGCGTAAATGGCATGAATTAATG
>NC_049989.1:20312551-20320104 GCF_000003815.2 Branchiostoma floridae | reverse complement strand
CTGATTGCTGGCCTTTTCTGACTGCCAACCCCCAATTTGGGGAAAAAGGCCAGCAATCAGCGACCAGTACAAATAGAAATGGCCAGCAAAAGTGTATTATGAGCAAAAAACCCCAGAGAGCCTGCTATGGAGGCTAACCCACCTGCAGGTCGCTTTTCATGGACGTCATGGGGGAGGTCAGGGTCAGATGAAATATAACAGAGATACAGATTACATGGAGTGCTAAAAAATCAATCAACATACAGTTAGAAGTTACAGAGACCATTTTTGTTAAATTTCGTTTCAGGCCGTGTTGGACGGACTCCGACGGAAGGGTCACGTGACGTACGAGGCGGGTTCGGCTATTGTGCAGGCCGTGGCGCAGGTGGGGTCCGCCATCACTGCAGCCTGCGACTCCATCAAGGGAGGATTCCCCTCAGGGTTTTAAACGTCATATCAGGCCAACAAATTTTAGTACGAAAGTTCGTCTGTGTTGGTAGATTCATCACAGAAAATTGCGAACACTTTACATCCAACACTGGAATCAACACTTTAGGAACGAACTTTGTCCAACTTGAATGAATGAATAATCTCTTTGCGCGAGGAGTGAAAGAGGCAGTGTACATCAGAGACCACCAGCCCACCCTTAACAGAGACGGGGGGGAGACATAGACTTTCTGATACTTATGACCTCCTGCAAAAGTGGTGTGTTCCTGACGTCACTGCTGGAGGCAGAAGTGTCATTCATTCCGTGAACAAGGTCGACGGAGTTCGTCCGAAAATTTAGACTGCAGTTAGTCCCTATAGTAGTAATTACAGTGTTGGATGTAAAGTGTTAGCAATTTTCTATAATTTTCTATAATTTTCAACAAATTAGTTGACAGTTAACGCTAGTTCACCTTTATCCGCGGGGTATCATATATCCGTTTGTTTAAATACAGGGTATTTAGGGACATCAATTCTAGTCGACGGACGGTGGTTATAAAGCGTCATATTTTGAAGACACTGCAGTTTGAAACCACCGTCCAACGACTTGATGTCCTAAAATTACATCATGTTTTTAGATTCAACGGATATAGGTTACTCTCCGGAAAAAGGCGAACTTGCATTATCAGTAATGATTTGACCAGGCTGGTAAATGACTTGATGGCAAAGTTATTTATTCACAGCCACGTGTTTTTCAAGTGTCGACATTCGATGACAATTTGTCACCTTCTTCAGGGTAATGATGACTGGTTCACATTGTACTGCAGGACAGGTGTCGCTACTTACAACTCTGTCCCAACCGTTAAGTATTGTCACATACATAGATATAGCTTTTGATACCAAGCAAATATAGTGAGATGTTTTACGTTTGCTACTGCCTTGTTAGTAGCGACACCTAGTTGGACCTGTCATTATTGCCTTGAAGAAGATGACATACAGGTTATTGAAACCTTGTGTTTTGAAAAAATGTTTGGTTGTGAATAATAGATAAATTTTAGTTTACATTTAGTCATGTCGTTTATTGTGACTGTACAGATGAACTTTATACTTCAATTGGTTAATTGCTAAGAGGTGTGATATCCATTCTTCGAAGAGATTCATATAAGCTCCTTTGATCATTTTACGGCCGACAATGTTAACGTTATGCGTTAATGAAGGTTAAACATGCCTATGCGATACGCAAGGTAAAGGTCAGTCAAAGCACTGTATAAATCTTGGAAACTATCAAACACATGTTTCCAGAATTCATACAGTTGCGTGAGTAGAGCTGTTACCTTGCGCGCTGACAATATTGTTCTCAGGGCTATATCGTTGTTTGCCTTATATGAAATCATTGTTATAGTGTTGTGTGGCTGTAATAATTGAACATGGCACTCCAAACTAAATTGCACATAGGAAATAGCATTTTTTAGAATTGTAGTAGTTTTTCACTTTTTATTAAGTTTTTATGAAAATGAAGTAAAATACAGTGCTGTTGTTGTTTAATTGTTGCATAGAATTAATGTAATTTGTACAATGCGATCAATATATATATATTATTGATTACTAGTACTATGCAATGATTTTCGTAGGGTACAGGGATATGCATTGGTGTTGAATAACTTTAGGGTAGCCATTCGCAGTTTTTATGTTTACTAATGATCACATTATGCTAAACGATAACAAATCTTAAGTTTAATGAGTTATCAAATGATTACTACTGAAAAGATGGAACCAAATTTGTGTGTGATATCTCTATAGGGTGTACATAAAGGCAAAGTTTTCAGCTTTTTTACTTGGACTCAATAAAATATAAAACTAGAAAGGCCGACATTTGCTTCAGAGCAAATACAGCATATTTCAGCCATACCCGTTCCCATGCAAAATTGAACTGTTCCAAATCACCCCTGTGCGGAAATCGAACATTCTAACAGTAACTTCTCGAAATGAACGACAAGAATGAATCTTACAAAATTCCCCCGTTCAAGAATGGACTCCAGTGCACCCTATGTGAATTTTCACAATAGACCAGTCCAGAAATACTCCCACTGAAACCTTGGCCTTTTGAATAAGAAACCAAATCCAAAATTGAATTTAGCAAAAAAGGTCCCAGTGCATGAAAAGGTATAATAGACCAGTCTAAAAACACTTCCACTAAAAATTGAATTTTGAATCATCACCCATTCAAAACTGAATTTGAAAAAATCCCCCTTCCGTGTGCAAAAAATGGACTCTTACATGTAAAGTAGAGCAGTCCAAAAATAAATCCGCTAAAATAGGACTTTGACATAATCACTGAAGTCCAAAAAAATGGATTTTTAAAAAAGCCCCCCTCAATGCAAGAATGGACTCTTCCAGCACACACATGTAAAATTGCAAATTAGACCAGTCCAAAAATAACCCTACTGAAAGACTTTGACAAACTAGAAGTCACCAAAGTCCAAAATATGAATTTCAAAAAAATCCCCCCTCCGTGTGAGAATAGACTCTTCCAGCACACTTTCTGTAAAATTGCGAAATAGACCTGTCCAATAATACACCCACTGAAAGACTTCACCAGTCCAATGATGAATTTAAAAAAAATGAACCCCTCCGTGTAAGAATGGACTCTTCCAGATGACACCTGGCTCGCTGATTGGCTGCCACCTCCCCCTTTTTAGGATATAGATTCAGGCTAAGTGATTGGTTACCTATCTAATTAGATTAAATAGACATAGATGCCAGTAGGTGCAATCTGCAGCTGGGGTCAACGACCTTAAGGTCATTGACCCCTCTGGCTATTGGAAAATGACCCAAAAAATCACCAAATATATCATTTTGAAGTAGTTTATGACAAAAATTGTACATGTGTCATTTGAATAAATATCTACTGCACCCTTTTACCAAAACTTAGGTCATTTGGTTTTAAAACCAGAGCACCAGAGCCAAAAGTGTACGTTTTTGGTCATAAAATGGCCAAATAATCGCAAAATTAAGCATTTTGTTGTACAGTCTGCCTCAAGTGTTATTGAATCCATGTGCGCATATGTCTAGGGCACTCCTATACTAAATTTCAGGTCATCCGGTTCTAAAACCAAGGTACAGGAGCCAAAAGTGTCCTTTTTTGGTAAAAAAATGACCAAAAAATCGCAAAAATAAGCATTTCCTTATACTGTACACCAAAACTGATATTGAATCTATATGGGGGACTTATCAAGGCACATCTGTGCCAAATTTCAGCTCATTCGGTTATAATACCAGGGTACAGGGGGCCCAAATATACAGTTTTGGTCTTAAGATGACCAAAAAACCTTAATAAAATCATTTAAGAGACAGATATGGAAAAAATGAAAAAAAAGCCCGAGGGTATTGGCCCACTCTACCCTTGTGCCAAATTTCAAGTCATTCGGTTGAGGAACAACGGAGATACCGTGTTCTGAAGATTTGACAGGAGAAAGAAAGAAACATTACGAATACTAGAAAGGCCGACATTTGCTTGGGAGCAAATACAGCATATTGCAATCCATCTTCATACAATAATGGACTCTTCCAGAACACCCCAATCTATGCAAAATGGACCAGTCTATGTGGCCCATTTCCCATTTATAGTGCTAAAGCTACCCCAACACCAAATTCCAGATCAGTTGGCTTTCTCATGACACAGGAAGCAAAAATGTACATTTTTGGTCAAAAATGGCAAAAAATCCAAAATTTCACAATTTTTTATTGATGTACACCATAGGTGTGGATAGAGCCCTGTGGCTACATACTGTACGCACCTTCATACCAAATTTCAGACCATTTGGTTTTCATACATAGGCACAGGAGCCAAAACTTAACATTTTTAGTCCATAAATGGCAAAAAATCCCCAAATTCAACAATTCAAGGTAATGTATGCCCAAAGTGAAAATGAGGTACTGTAGGCACATACCAGACACACCTTCATGCCGAATTTCAGGTCATTAGGTTTTCATACAAGGGTATAGGAGCCAAAAATAAACAATTTTAGTCAAAAATGGCCGAAAAACCCAAAATAACTCATTTTTGAAATGATTGATAACGAAAGCGTTGATGTGGTCCTGTTGTCATATGTCCAATGCACCTATGTACTAAATTGCAGGTCATTTGGTTTCCATACAAGGGCATAGAAGCCAAAGATATACATTTTTAGTAAAAAATGGCCAAAACACCCCAAAATAACTAATTTCTAAGTAATCTATGACAAAAATGTTGATGGGGTCCTGTGGTCATATGTCCAATGCACCTCTGTACCAAATTTCAGGCCATTAGGTTGTAATACCAGGGCACAGGGTCCCAAAATATACATAATTGGTCTAAAACTGACCAAAACCCCTAAATATCATAAATTCTAAGGCCTCTATGAAGAAAGTGAAAAAAACACCTGGGGGTATTTGCCATTTCTACCACCCTGCCAAATTTTAGCTCATTTGATCCAAAAATGAAAAAGTTGAATCAACTTGAAGATTTTGACAGGAGGAGAAGAGACTCAGCAAAAACAATATATTGCAATCCCATACTATGTATGGATTGCAATATAACAATATATTTCACCATACCTATGGTATGGCTGAAATATAACTAAGAGACTGATGTTTTCAATCTATGGAGCTTGTCTGCTCAATATGTATAGTACGAATTCGTGTTTGGTGACAGAGAGATGAAAACGCAGAGTATGTAATGCAAACATCTTCGGTCAGATTGGCTGGCTGTTTTTTGGGCGTTTTTTTTTTGGACTCCCGGGTCCTTCCTGGTGTAAGTGGTTCAAATCCTACAGTCCTTTGGCCGCACACGGGCAATTGCTGTCGTATTGAGGTCAACTGAGCTAGCACCAAATGGCAGCAGCTCCAGACCCTAGCGATCTAGCCCCGCCTACTGTAAGCTCCTCACAATTCAGCTCCTGGCAGCCAAGAACGAGTAGTCGGCCCACCCAGCTAATCTCCAAGCAGATCCTAAGTTGCCATAAGATAGTATGAAAGCCGACCAAGGAGCACAGCTGGTCAAAGGGAGTTAGACGGGAAATGGTAGGCAGCTGACCTTCTCTGACCTGCTATACCCCTTGGCCAGCTTTGATACCATCTTATGCCTACACCGGGAATCTGCTTGGAGATTACCACCCAGCCTGTGTTTTACAGCTGGCCAACCGACACTGTTGACACTATATGTTATCTCAAGACGGCCATATACTTGTCTTAAGAGGCGGAGAAAGTTCCTTAAGTACACGGGACACGCCTTCCTCAATCAGCCTGATTGCCCTGCGTGCTTGCTTTGCTCTACTGATATTTGCGCTTCTTTGTTATCGTTATATACATGTAATAAACAACAATTGTTTACCTCTTTTAAAGCGCTAGAGTTACCCACGACTTATTTCTGTAAGACCACTTTTTTTTAAATTTGTCTCCATAGCAAGTTGTCTTAAGACACCGATATCGTTGCACACTAATCTGAGCGAAACGTCAATGACGTCAGTCATCAAAATGTGAGAGAGGTCAAGGGTGAAACGCGGTGTCAAAGTCCACCGTGTGTACCGTTGTCTATAGTACAGCGTGCTGAAGCTCTGAAAACATTTCTGCTGGTTACTTGTGATAGGCTTTTTGCGGGAACGTAGCAGGTATGCAAGTATTTGGTCGTGTTCGTGTATATGGGGGTAACATCCCGTATATAGATCAATGTAGTTGCGTCCAAAGACAGATTGTATGCAACGGTTCTCTGATGCAGCTTAGCACAAAGAGGACGAAAGATACTCGGCAGTTATAATAGGTTTGGTCATATAACGTGCATGCCTTTCGTTCGTAGTAGTGGGTGCATTTGTACAGATAGGGACACACGTGCGTATATGTTCAAGTCGGTATATGGTAGTCTTAAACTTTATTGTCTTTACTTAATATGCTACAAGAGTTAGCTGATCGCAAACCAAACTTCTCGGACAGCAAACTTCTCCGACACGTTATTTGTCTATATTTGTCCAGATCCTACTATTTTTTTTGCCTGTGGGGCCTGGTAGAGGCTAAGACTTTCATACGGACCTCATGCGCACATGCTATATACGCACGTGTGAACCTGAGGCTATATGTATACATTGCGCAGGAAATAAGACGCATTCGGGTAAGGAGAGATGTCCAAGAAACGGACCGTGCTAGCCGTCGTGGCTGCGGCGGTGGTGGTGGTGGTCGGCCTGTCCGTGGGGCTGGGTATCGGGCTGAACCGGCAGGCCCGGCGGGAGCACCGCGTGGGAGACCCGTGCGAGCCGGTCGGCCCTCCCGTGGGCAGCGGCGGGCCGTACTCCCGGGCAGCCGTCGCCACAGATGCAGGCAGGTGCTCCAAGATTGGCAGGTGAGTTTTTGTCTTTGGTGTTATTCACGACAAGTCTTTTTGTCTCCGTGTCGCTGCCTTGCTGTTAGTCCTTGACACAAACATTCTCTTAGTCAGACCTTGAAACACACGGGATAGATGTTTACAAATAATATAGCGGGACATTTCGTCTTCCTCTGCTTCCAGAAAAGAAGTCAAATACAACACGTCTAGATGTAGCTAACACTTATCTTCAAGTCTCCTTTTAATGATGTATATAATGCCGCTCACTATCCATTATCTGATGTACGTTCCCCATGCCTGTTGCAATTAGCCTTGGGGCACAGACGTGCAAATAAACTTTCGTTACAACTATTGAAGTTTTCAGTGCATAATTACTAGTTTTAGTTCTCAGCGCCCTGTTTTTATCCTATTGGGGAACAAGCATTGAGTGAGGTCTTCTGTCAGTTAAGTCTTAAACCGCACCAGCCTTTTTCTGTTCCAGTGACATCCTTGAGAAAGGCGGATCAGCTGTTGACTCTGCTATCGCGAGTCTGCTGTGTATCGGGCTGATCAACGCGCACAGTTCCGGGATCGGGGGAGGTCTGTTTGTTTGTTTGTTTGTTTGTTACGCATAACAGGTAAACTGCCTCTGGACATAACACACCAGTTTTGTACAATTTGTATATTCTCCATGCAGAAGTTGGATCGCGGAGATAACTCAGTGGTTAACGCAGTAACTTTACCGGCTCGCTTCTCTCGTGAAAATTCCAACCACTACAATCTCCGCGACCCAACCTCTGCTGGAGAATACAATTGA
>NC_049989.1:20309877-20312451 GCF_000003815.2 Branchiostoma floridae | reverse complement strand
TAACGCAGTAACTTTACCGGCTCGCTTCTCTCGTGAAAATTCCAACCACTACAATCTCCGCGACCCAACCTCTGCTTGGAGAATACAATTTGTACAAACTTTGTAACACTGGACTCTTGGAATCTTGTACGATGTTTGTTTGCTTGTTTGTATCGCAAAACTGGTATAATCTACCTTAGATGTAACACAATAGTTTTTGTACGTTAAAAACGGACTGTAAAGTTAGATCCACTCACACCAGGAAGGGTCCGTATTCTTTTTAACAAATATGGTGATCTCTAACGTACCCAATGTGTCACTTTCCTCCAACACTAAGCCTTTCCTTTCTTGTGTTTCATCCAAGAGAACGTCCCTAACCAAAGCTAGAGTCTCTTTCTCACCAGAGTAGAGAGAGGACATAGGACCTGGTGTAAAGTGCATTTCTCAAGGTCACAACATTAGGTTATGCTACGGATTCGAACCAATAACCTTTAGCCTCTAGGTCAGCAACTCTAACCACAAGTACACCTTTTTATCTGACTAAAGGTCTGTTCATGACGATCTACGACAAAGAGACGAACACAGCAGAAGTGATCAACGCCAGGGACATGGCGCCTGCAGCAGCCACTGAGAACATGTACCAGAGGAACTTCACTCTCTCTACATTAGGTAGGCATAGCCACTGAGAACATGTACCAGAGGAACTTCACTCTCTCCACATTAGGTAGGCATAGCCACTGAGAACATGTACCAGAGGAACTTCACTCTCTCTACATTAGGTAGGGATAGCCACTGAGAACATGTACCAGAGGAACTTCACTCTCTCCACATTAGGTAGGCATAGCCACTGAGAACATGTACGGGAGGAACTTCACTCTCTCCACATTAGGTAGGCATAGCCACTGAGAACATGTACCAGAGGAACTTCACCCTCTCTACATTAGGTAGGCATAGCCACTGAGAACATGTACCAGAGGAACTTCACTCTCTCTACACTAGGTACATGTATTTACTGGCTCCTTAATTATACAAGACTAGTACTAGTATGTCCTTTATTTGATAGGCATTTATTTGCCCCAAAGCATACATGTATTATTGCTGGGGATACCCTAGACGCTTTCAAGGGCGCTCGAATTTGAGGCATTCCATCGCTATATTTATCTCCATGAAAAATGGAGATATAGTTTTGGGTGTGTCTGTGTGTATGCCTGTGTGTCTGTCTGTCTGTCTGTCTGTGTGTGTGCCGGATGTTTTTATTGAGCATATCTCAAGAACCTCTAAATGGATTACGATGATATTTGGTTTGTGGGTAGGTGTTGGGAAGACAAAGGTCAAGGTTAGTTTTGAGCCCCCTGGTATGTGAGACGAAAGGTACTGAGGTACTGCAGCAGAAATTCATTTTTTATCTTTTGAACTGGACCTGCTATGGTCTTGATTTTTGGATGGCAGATAGCTTGTGACATAAGGGATACCGGTATGTGGTGTATATTTGGCCCCCCTATCAGGCTGCTCTGGAACTGCAGGGGCATTTTTGTCAAAATCTTCTAAGGAAGATAACTGAAGAAGAAAACGACACATTTACATGATATTTGGTAAGTAGGTAGCACATCATGAAGTGCAAATTATGAAAACTGACACTTAATTTGCATATTTAATGAGGAAAATCTGTTTTTGCAGTGTTTCCTGTATAGAACTCAAATACATGCAATATATGTAGTTTGTGGCAGGTGGAACATTATCAGATACCAATTATGCAAATAATTCCTTAATTCGCATAATTAATGTAAAAGTGTCATAATTCATAGATGTGGTAAATGATTGGACAATCAACATAGTGACCAGCGTAGGTTATTTACAGGTGTACATAACTAAGCATAGATTATGCAAATGTGATCATTTACATAATCAGACTATTTCATGGACATATTAGGTCTCCGAACTCTTGTTAGTAAGGTTTTCATTTTGTCCGTCAATACAAGCCTGTGTCTAATGTCAAAAGCCTGGGCCTAACGTCTTCTGGGACAGTAAACAACAGAACAATAAACCACCTGTACTACAGTTTACTGCTCTTATGCATTTAGGTGGTCTTGCAGTCGCTGTACCGGGAGAAATCCGCGCGTTCTGGGAGGCTCACCAGAGACACGGGAAGCTGCCGTGGAAGGACCTGTTCCAGCCGGCTATACAGCTGGCGGAGGAGGGCGTGTGTATAGCGGGTTCTCTAGCTGGAGCCATAGAAGAGAAAACTGTCGATATGAAGAGACCCTGGAGCGGTTTGTGGTAAATATATCAAGTTAAGATTTGCACAGGTGTGTGTGTGTGTGTGTGTGTGTGTGTTTGCGTGTGTGTGTTTGTGTGTGTGTGTGTGTGTGTTTGTATATGTTTGTGTGTGTACTTGTTTGTGTGTTCGTTTGCATATACGTGTATGTGATGAGTGTGTATGTGTGTGTGTGTTTGTATGTTTGTGTGTGTACTTGTTTGTGTCTTCGTTCGCATATGCGTGTATGTGAGTGTGTGTGTGTGTGTGTGTGTGTGTGTGTGTGTGTGTGTGTGTGTGCGTGCATGTCATTTATGAGTGTCTGAGTATCTGTTAGTGTG
>NC_049989.1:20308288-20309777 GCF_000003815.2 Branchiostoma floridae | reverse complement strand
ATAGGACCTGGTGTAAGTGCATTTCTCAAGGTCACAACATTAGGTTATGCTACGGATTCGAACCAATAACCTTTAGCCTCTAGGTCAGCAACTCTAACCACAAGTACACCTTTTTATCTGACTAAAGGTCTGTTCATGACGATCTACGACAAAGAGACGAACACAGCAGAAGTGATCAACGCCAGGGACATGGCGCCTGCAGCAGCCACTGAGAACATGTACCAGAGGAACTTCACTCTCTCTACATTAGGTAGGCATAGCCACTGAGAACATGTACCAGAGGAACTTCACTCCCTCCACATTAGGTAGGCATAGCCACTGAGAACATGTACCAGAGGAACTTCACTCTCTCCACATTAAGTAGGCATAGCCACTGAGAACATGTACCAGAGGAACTTCACTCTCTCCACATTAGGTAGGCATAGCCACTGAGAACATGTACCAGAGGAACTTCACTCTCTCTACACTAGGTAGGCATAGCCACTGAGAACATGTACCAGAGGAACTTCACTCCCTCCACATTAGGTAGGCATAGCCACTGAGAACATGTACCAGAGGAACTTCACTCTCTCTACATTAGGTAGGCATAGCCACTGAGAACATGTACCAGAGGAACTTCACTCTCTCCACATTAGGTAGGCATAGCCACTGAGAACATGTACCAGAGGAACTTCACTCTCTCTACACTAGGTAGGCATAGCCACTGAGAACATGTACCAGAGGAACTTCACTCTCTCCACATTAGGTAGGCATAGCCACTGAGAACATGTGCCAGAGGAACTTCTCTCTCTCCACATTAGGTTAAGCATAGCCACTGAGAACATGTACCAGAGGAACTTCACTCTCTTCACATTAGGTTAAGCATAGCCACTGAGAACATGTACCAGAGGAACTTCACCCTCTCCACATTAGTTAGGCATAGCCACTGAGAACATGTACCAGAGGAACTTCACTCTCTCCACATTAGGTAGGAATAGCCACTGAGAACATGTACCAGAGGAACTTCACTCTCTCTACATTAGGTAGGCATAGCCACTGAGAACATGTACCAGAGGAACTTCACTCTCTCTACATTAGGTAGGCATAGCCACTGAGAACATGTACCAGAGGAACTTCACTCTCTCCACATAAGGTAGGCATAGCCACTGAGAACATGTACCAGAGGAACTTCACTCTCTCCACATTAGGTAGGCATAGCCACTGAGAACATGTACCAGAGGAACTTCACTCTCTCCACATTAGGTAGGCATAGCCACTGAGAACATGTACCAGAGGAACTTCACTCTCTCCACATTAGGTAGGCATAGCCACTGAGAACATGTACCAGAGGAACTTCACCCTCTCCACATTACAGTAGGTAGGCATAGGCACTGAGAACATGTACCAGAGGAACTTCACTCTCTCTACATTAGGTAGGCATAGCCACTGAGAACATGTACCAGAGGAACTTCACTCTCTCTACATTAGGTTAAGCATAGCCGATGAAGAA
>NC_049989.1:20306814-20308009 GCF_000003815.2 Branchiostoma floridae | reverse complement strand
GCATAGCCACTGAGAACATGTACCAGAGGAACTTCACTCTCTCCACATTAGGTAGGCATAGCCACTGAGAACATGTACCAGAGGAACTTCACTCTCTCTACATTAGGTAGGCATAGCCACTGAGAACATGTACCAGAGGAACTTCACTCTCTCCACATTAGGTAGGCATAGCCACTGAGAACATGTGCCAGAGGAACTTCACTCTCTCCACATTAGGTAGGCATAGCCACTGAGAACATGTACCAGAGGAACTTCACTCTCTCCACATTAGGTAGGCATAGCCACTGAGAACATGTACCAGAGGAACTTCACTCTCTCCACATTAGGTTAAGCATAGCCACTGAGAACATGTACCAAAGGAACTTCACTCTCTCCACATTAGGTTAAGCATAGCCACTGAGAACATGTACCAGAGGAACTTCACCCTCTCCACATTAGTTAGGCATAGCCACTGAGAACATGTACCAGAGGAACTTCACTCTCTCCACATTAGGTAGGAATAGCCACTGAGAACATGTACCAGAGGAACTTCACTCTCTCTACATTAGGTAGGCATAGCCACTGAGAACATGTACCAGAGGAACTTCACTCTCTCCACATAAGGTAGGCATAGCCACTGAGAACATGTACCAGAGGAACTTCACTCTCTCCACATTAGGTAGGCATAGCCACTGAGAACATGTACCAGAGGAACTTCACTCTCTCCACATTAGGTAGGCATAGCCACTGAGAACATGTACCAGAGGAACTTCACTCTCTCTACATTAGGTAGGCATAGCCACTGAGAACATGCACCAGAGGAACTTCACTCTCTCTACACTAGGTAGGCATAGCCACTGAGAACATGTACCAGAGGAACTTCACTCTCTCTCTACATTAGGTAGGCATAGCCACTGAGAACATGTACCAGAGGAACTTCACTCTCTCTACATAGGTAGGCATAGCCACTGAGAACATGTACCAGAGGAACTTCACTCTCTCTACATAGGTAGGCATAGCCACTGAGAACATGTACCAGAGGAACTTCACTCTCTCCACATTAGGTTAAGCATAGCCACTGAGAACATGTACCAGAGGAACTTCACTCTCTCTACATTAGGTAGGCATAGCCACTGAGAACATGTACCAGAGGAACTTCACTCTCTCCACATTAGGTTAAGCATAGCCACTGAGAACATGGATATCTGACCGCATG
>NC_049989.1:20250459-20302202 GCF_000003815.2 Branchiostoma floridae | reverse complement strand
GACTTCGCGATCGGTGGGGATAGCTGACAGAAAAAGACTGCATATATATTATGGAAAAGGTCACGATTTCCCCATCAACTCTGCTCGGAGAGTAATGTCAATCACATCTATCGTTGAAGGGCATGAATAAGACCTGTGCACACTGTTGGCTGTATGATTATGCCATCTTGTGAACTGAAAGCCGAAATGATACATGTATAAGATAACAGGGGTTTAGTGCAAATAAAAACTTTTTCATCCATTTAACACCACAGGCGGCATCATCACAGAACAGGACTTCCGTGACTACGTGGCGGAAGTGACGTCACCTCTCAACATCACCCTCGCGGGGGGTCTGACGGTCCTGTCTCCTCCTCCTCCTTCTAGCGGGGCCGTCTTAAGTCTCATCCTCAACATCTTGGACGGTAAGGGCTACTTGAAGATTCTTGTGACGTTCTCTTAAGACAAAAATTTTCTTATGTTACTTGACAGGCACAAGCTTAGCACGTTGTAGAGATTTTCATACGTTATTTCCAGACAGAAGATGTTCTACAACTAGATCACTTTTGAATATCAATTAATAGCTAGGCTATAAGAACTCTCTCCAGCAAGATGTCTGCAGTATTACTGACGAAAGACGCTGCATGGCTGTCTGAAACGTCTGACCGTTTCCAAAATCATATCCAGTTGCTTGAGTAACTGCTTTTTGGCGTATCTTATTACCTGGGTGTCTAACCTACATCGGTGCAACCAACAAATTTTCGATCAGTCCTCTGATCTGTTTCAAGAGTGTCTCACACCTATTTCATCATCACTTGGCTAGAATGAAGAGCTGTCTTCGGTTAGATAGATACGTAAACCGGAGGCCTCGTACCAGATTGAAGAGTTCATCTAACTTATTGAAAAGATCAGGGGTCCATGCCGGTGTGAGTAGTACAACAACCACTTCAGCGACCTATGTCAGCGCCCTTATGGACGGCAGTTAAAGCTGAAGATTAGTGTCAGACTGAATAGATTAAAAAAAACCCTTACATTTGACCCTACGCAGCTAATACCTATTGTATAAAGCACGTAGGTTACGTCTAAATGCGATTTATCGGTTAATATGTATTAAGCAAACGGCTGATTAATCAGCTATGGGATGATGATGATGATGATGTGAGCAAACGGGAAATGTACCCACTTCTTGTACAGGTTACCAGTTCAGCCCTTCCAGTATAGACGGCACAGACAACCAGATCCTGACGTACCACAGGATCGTGGAGGCCTTCAAGTTCGCCTACGCCAAGAGAACCGAGCTGGGGGATCCCAACTTTTTAGATATAGCTGAGGTAGGTTATCAAGAAAACAACCTTTACAGATTACATGTATATTGGAAACAGTCACATTTCAAATGCTGCAAAGTTACGACTTGATTGAAAAATGAAAGCAACATTTTAATAATGCCACTATGTAGATATTTCTGTAGCAGGTGATAAAAAAAACAACAGCAAGTACTTTCTTGTTGAGGTTGGGTAGTATTTGAGTATTGGGGATATTTCCTGATATTGGTATTTCCAGATTTGGCTTATGTTGTAAAGCTGATATTGATATATTTGCATCTTTCAAATGATGCAAAGGCAGAGGTTAAAAAAAACTACAGTTGAATCATGGCACTTTAAAGAAGACATAGCCTTGCTACATTACTAATGTTTTGATGATTTGTGGCACTATAGACAAACGAAAGGATAGAGACTAAAAAGTTTATGTAATCTAGGACACCATAGCTGATTACTGATGGTTCTTTTTTCAGCTGATCAGAAACATGACGTCAGGCGACTATGCCGAATCTCTCAGGCGGATGATCGCTGACGACACGACGCACGACTATAGGTGGGTAACAGGTTCAGAGAATACATAATTAGATAACTTTCAAATCACAGCTACATAATATCACAATCTCATCAGACCCTTAGTTTGGTTGACCACTATGCTATGTTGATTAGACTATATGGATGACATCCGCGCGCGCATCAATTTTCGGGTCTTACAAGGACCGTGTATACGTAGGCCCTCTCCTTTGCCGCAGTGCTAGTGACCCACATGCAGGCAGCGTGTAAACATGCCCAATGTTTTGTTGGCATTGGATGTTATGGCGTCGACGTGGCTGCCTCATGTAGGGTTGGGGCAACCACGGGACTCCTTCCTTGGACCGTTGACATCTTGGCGCCAGCAGCCCTCGTGCGGTTGTATAATGTATTGCACGAAAGATAGTCACTCGTGTTCACTGGAATAAAACGACTTATTGGGAAGTTGTGAAATGGCATGTTGTTAAGACGTGCGCAATATGGTTCTTTAGGGGCTTAGTACTCACAAAACGTTGAAGCGTTTTTGGCGACGCCTCAAAGATGAGCCCTATGGTATACTATTGTGTGTTTGTCATTCCTTACAGGTATTACGGTCCGTCCTTCGTCCTGCCCGAAGACGGCGGCACGTCACACGTGTCTGTTCTGGCGCCTAACGGGGACGCCGTGTCCGTAACCAGCACCGTCAACCTGTTGTGAGTGTTAGCTTTCATCCATTTATTCTCATTTACCTACACTATGTCAAAATTTTTCTGCAATAATTTTGAACATTTTTTTTTCTTTGTAACAACTTCATATCATGTCAACTACCCAAAATTACATTAAGACTTGAAGCATTGCGTGATATCATTTTAGCTATTCATTGCCCCCTTATGCCCCCTTATCCTTTTGCTTGGGAATGATGAATCCTTACTTGAACTACTCAGCTGTTTTTATTATTGAACGTTTTGATCGTTTTATTCAACTCATTTCCTGGAGTACAATTGGAGGCGTGGGCTTAAGATTCACATGTTGTTTTGCCTACTTATGTGAAATAAAAAGAAAGAACTTGATATTGTTGTCAGATGTTTGCCGGTCTCATGACGTATTTTGTAATCTCCCATCATCTTTAATAGTTTCGGTTCCAAGTTACGGTCCAGGTCGACAGGAGTGATTCTCAACAACCTCATGGACGACTTCTCCTCCCCCAACCTCACCAACTCTTTCGGAGTTCCACCTTCCCCGGGTGCGTACCAAAGCCTGTTGTCCATATTGTGTTTAAATGGGTAGATCGGTCTTCAATGACGGTTGTATGATCCACAGAAACAGGAGTAAGAATTTGCTTGTTACGATACGTTGCTGTTTCAGTTTTCTGAAACACCGCAACAGTGAAGATATATTTGTCTATTAATTTAGAAACAACCCTAAGACTTGACATTTCACAGCAATTTTGCATTTGAATATCTATGTACATGATCATGAAACATAGCACACTTTGGGAGAAAACCTCTGTGTCCCTCTTAATCCTCAGTGACAAGTTATCATTGTTACCTTTGGTGATGTGTGTTTGTTTGTTTGTTAGTCTATGGACAAAGTACTTCGAGAAGCTAGATGAATCTTAATAACATTTGGTATGTAGATAGGATTTAACAAAACGAAAAAATAATTCGATTCTGGGCCTCCTAGTGGCTTTCTAAGGTAGTGCATATGTGATGGACATGATATTTCGGTGGTAGATAGCTCTTGATCAGTTTGATTATTGTCACGTATTGCCTAAAAGCTTTATTCTTTCCCATCAGCAAACTTCATCAGGCCGGGAAAACGAATGATGTCGTCCATGAACCCTGCCGTGGTGGTTGATGGGAACAGTGACGTCAGACTGGTGACGGGCGCGTCTGGCGGCACAAAGATCACCACGGCAACGGCTTACGTAAGGCAAACGTCATTAACGGGTTGCTTCGACTTTGATTTTTTTTAAATATTTATAGTCAAAGAAAAAATAAACTCGTAGAAAACCTTACCGACCAACTCTCAACCACATGTGGCCTTACTCTCAAGACTAACTTCTAGCGACGTACTAGAGCAGATCGGGAGGCCATGTTTGCCTTTGTGACCAGGATTCTTCTTCTGTTACTCAATGCACATCTCATGAAGCTGCACAAAGTGGTATTTCGTACTAAGCCCTGAGCTAAAGTTACTATCTTTATTGAAACAACAGAACTACGTCTGTTTTCATGATGTCTTCCACATCTATACGCAACGTTACATACAAACAAGTGCATACGAAAGAAGTAATAAACAGGGATGTGGATATATCAACATGCACATGATGAGTGTGGCATACCGTTTACATTACTTGTTTGAAGGAAAATGCATTCTTTTACATACATGTATTTACCCAGTACCTATTTGTTCAAGGACATTACTCCACAATAAAGGCTACCTGCTCCTAGAACGTAACTAAAACTGTCCATTGGATGGAATATACTTTTCAAATATCATTTCGGCATCATGACGGATCCTTGCCCCCCCAGGTCCTGATGCAGCACCTGTGGTTCGGGCTCGACATCGGACCTGCCGTGGAGACGCCGCGGCTACATCATCAGCTGTTACCGGATCGCGTGGACACGGAGAGGAGCAGGCCGTTCCAGCCAGAGGTGCGTATGTATAACAATACACTCTCCTATCTAGTCAGAGGCTGGATGACCGGATCGCGTGGACACGGAGAGGAGCAGGCCGTTCCAACCAGAGGTGCGTATGTATAACAATACACTCTCCTATCTAGTCAGAGGCTGGATGACCGGATCGCGTGGACACGGAGAGGAGCAGGCCGTTCCAACCAGAGGTGCGTATATATAACAATACACTCTCCTATCTAGTCAGAGGCTGGATGACCGGACCGCGTGGACACGGAGAGGAGCAGGCCGTTCCAACCAGAGGTGCGTATATATAACAATACACCATCCTATCTAGTCAGAGGCTGGATGACCGGATCGCGTGGACACGGAGAGGAGCAGGCCGTTCCAACCAGAGGTGCGTATATATAACAATACACCCTCCTATCTAGTCAGAGGCTGGATGACCGGATCGTGTGGACACGGAGAGGAGCAGGCCGTTCCAGCCAGAGGTGCGTATATATAACAATACACCCTCCTATCTAGTCAGAGGCTGGATGACCGGACCGCGTGGACACGGAGAGGAGCAGGCCGTTCCAGCCAGAGGTGCGTATATATAACAATACACCCTCCTATCTAGTCAGAGGCTGGATGACCGGACCGCGTGGACACGGAGAGGAGCAGGCCGTTCCAGCCAGAGGTGCGTATATATGTAACAATACACCCTCCTATCTAGTCAGAGGCTGGATGACCGGACCGCGTGGACACGGAGAGGAGCAGGCCGTTCCAACCAGAGGTGCGTATATATAACAATACACCCTCTATATCTAGTCAGAGGCTGGATGACCGGATCACGTGGACACGGAGAGGAGCAGGCCGTTCCAGCCAGAGGTGCGTATATATAACAATACACTCTCTTATCTAGTCAGAGGCTGGATGACCTGACCGCGTGGACACGGAGAGGAGCAGGCCGTTCCAACCAGAGGTGCGTATATATAACAATACACTCTCCTATCTAAGCAGAGGCTGGATGACCGGATCACGTGGACACGGAGAGGAGCAGGCCGTTCCAGCCAGAGGTGCGTATATATAACAATACACCCTCCTATCTAGTCAGAGGCTGGATGACCGGATCGCGTGGACACGGAACGGAGCAGGCCGTTCCAACCAGAGGTGCGTATATATAACAATACACCCCCTCATCTAGTCAGAGGCTGGATGACCGGATCGCGTGGACACGGAGAGGAGCAGAACGTTCCAGCCAGAGGTGCGTATATATATAACAATACACCCTCCTATCTAGTCAGAGGCTGGATGACCTGATCGCGTGGACATGGAACGGAGCAGGCCGTTCCAACCAGAGGTGCGTATATATAACAATACACCCTCCTATCTAAGCAGAGGCTGGATGACCGGATCGCGTGGACACGGAGAGGAGCAGGCCGTTCCAACCAGAGGTGCGTATATATAACAATACACTCTCCTATCTAAGCAGAGGCTGGATGGAAAAATCTTATTCCTGAAATGGCGGAAGAAAGGTCTTTACAGGAACATCCTGTAATCTTAGCTTGCATATCAACATTATAGTATCTCACACAGGAGGTCGGGACCAGGCTTGTACATATTTCACCCCAAAGAGCCCTGTATAACATTGCTTTTTCACAAAACAAATACCAGACTTAGAGCGCCAGTCAAAATTCTTCAACGTACCCGGGCACTCGGCTTCCATAAAAGAGCGGACAAAACAATTCCCTGCTTGGCTAAACAGCAATGTCCCGCCAGTTTTATACCCGTCGGTGAGTGGGTTCTTCTTCTTCTTCTTTCGTTTTGAGGCTACCAACTTCAACTTGCTGAAGACCATTGTAGCCTATATACTCATTTTTCACTTGAGTGAAGTGAGGAAAGTCGTGTAAAGTGCCTTTCCCAAGGGCACAAGATCGGTGACACGGCGGGGTTCGAACCCAGGACCTTCTGGACCTGAGTCAAACGTGCTGCCGATTGCGCCACGCGGTCCCACGGAGTTTCTGAGATGGCTGGATGACCGTATCGCGTGGACACGGAACGGAGCAGGCCGTTCCAGCCGGAGGTGCGTGTAGGTGTGGGGTTGTGTGGCGCGACTGTTTGGTGTTTGGCCCGGAACCCAGAGGTCCTGGGTTCAAATCCTCTCTACCCTAGCTATGGGTAGCGATAACTCCTTCGGGCTTAAACTCCCCAGAACGCTAATAAGAGATCGGCGGGTTGACTGCATTGGGTCCCCGAATAAAACCCGCACTACCTGATCCTGGCGCCTAGTTTAAATCCTCTCATTCAAGCGATCTTTCCTCACTTCACCCAGGTGTAAAATTAACTGACTTCGGTTGGAAAGGTTAAGAGTGGTGGTAGGAGAGAGAGAGATGGGCTCCACTTTCCAATGCTGTGCCCTAGCTATAGACACACACTCCTGGCCGAAACAACAGCCTTTTACAGAAGCACTTCTTTAATATAAGAAAACCATTTTTAAATTCAAAATCTACTTAGAGACTGGTTTATAGTGGCGTTTTCATAAAATTATGTTCTTCATTCACTTCTAGGCCGTTCTGGAGGGACTGAGGCAGAAGAATCACGTGATCCACACGGCAGGATCCGCCATCGTCAACGGCGTGTCCAAGAGAGGTGACGTCATCAATGCCGCCTGCGACTCGCTGAAGGGAGGGTTTCCTGTGGGGTTCTAGTTTAAACTTAGAGCACAACCCGCCGTACGTGCAATATATCCGTACTTCTTTTTTTTGGGGGGGGGGGGGGAGGCCACGTCCGCCACGTATTTCTCAAAACGTTCAGGCTGCACTGGCACGTACGGGGGGCAAATCCGCAGCCCGATGGCACACAAAGTTTTCCCTGCACGTAAAGTTCTACGGCGTGTCTGCGTGCTCCAAAATCCGTCGGATTCCCTACGAGTTCGTACGGAGGCGGTACTTACCACTTACGGATCGCAAAAGATTGCCCACGTTTTGGCACGTAGACAACACGTATTTGCACGTACGGCGGGTTGTGCACTCAGAAACGAAAAATATGAAATAAAAGGCAACAAAACACAGAGAACGTAAACAATATTAGTCATATTAATTTGTATTTCTTTGTGAAGTCTTCTGTTTTTAAAGTTTCCGCAAACATCCCGGCCGGGCCCCGGTTTGGAAATGGGACCTAAGCCTAACGGACCTTGGAAATGGGACCTAAGCTGATTAAAGCAAACTATCATATTTCCAGATGACGTTGACCAATGAGAAGGCTTCATCTTACCATAAGTACCGGTCATTATTTTGTCCATATTGACCACTTTTTGTCTATAGACAGATTATATACTAACTATAGACAACTCTTTGCAGAAACAAGACAATGCTTTTTTATTTTCCTGAATAAGCGTAGTGCTGTTAATGTAAGAAGTGGGGCCAATGTTGTGGACCCCAGGTTCTTTTAGAATGCTGCACGAGGGACTATTAAACTACAGGACTAAAGAGACACACACAAGACACAGGGCATGCCATTGACACGCACGGGAGCTGTCAGTCGGGACCCTCTCTCTGTCTCAAGTCTCTGTCCAACTGTCCTCAACTTCCAACTCCCGGCTTTCTTTATTCAGAATCCCAGACACACATCCAGACACCGTCTACAGCTATATGGCACTAATTATAACATGTACCTGCTATTGGCTTTGTTGTTCTTTGATGCACATTACTTCAAAGGATAGAACAAAAGGTAACACCCCGTTGGCACTAATCACACAACAATAGCAGACGCTCTCCTCAGACAGAATACATTATAGCCTTGTTATGAAGTACGACAGGGCAACTTGCGACACAGCTAAGAATTACAAATTACGCATCACGATTCTACAAAGTACATAATATCTGTTTTCCCCATCCCTACATTAACATAATGTCAACTAGATTATCTACAATGATGTTGAAAAAGATAGATAAATTTTTTTGAGATATTAGCAATGAATGTGGTTCAGCTTATGAATATACAAATTGCCATAGATTGTACGTTGACCAATGAGATGGCTTCATTTTAACATAACCACCGGTCATTATTTTTCTATATTGACCACTTTTTTGTCTTTACTATGATAGGTTGATGAGTAGATTTTAAAAATTATTTCACTCACAATAAATCAAACATATTCGATGTTAACTTGAAAGTACATCTGTGTTGGTACAAGTCATTCTTGAAATAGTTGAACTGTAATTTCCAACACCAAAATTGGACTCACCCAAATTTTCGACTGTACAGCATCAGTCTTTGTCAAGGAATGAACAATCCACTGCTGTTGTGACGTCACGTTTTGTAGATAGCACACGTGACTCAGTGAGCAGTGGATTATAGGTTGCAGGAAGTCTATGGCGCCCACCGTCTCTGTTCAGGGATGGTTGTAGAGCCCGGATGTAGATTGCTTCTTTAATCCCTCTGGCGAAAAAGTCTGGTTCTGTGTACAAAATTTCAACTTTGTCTAGTGACACTGAATGACCCGGCGATTCTATGTGTATTCTATATTCGATGTTGTTTTACTTACAGTTTTTAATGGTAACATTTATCCTTCATACATTTCTTCATAATAACATAATCAATGTAGCCAGTTAGACTAGATTCCACATGCTATAAACAGTACAAAATAGAGAGCCCGATAAAAACACATTAAAACTTAATAAAAAAGAGCTGGAGCCTAATATCTGCTTGGTGAGTAGTTAGAGTCAGTTGCAATTGGTGTTCAATTCGGCCGGTTAGACGTCCTTCCCGGTGTGAGTAGTTCAACCCTTCAGTCCTATGGCCGCACCTTGGCAATGACTGTCGTATTGAGGTCACCTGAGTGGTGCCGAATGGCAGATCCCTCCAGACCTTGCGATTAGGCCCTGCCTTTTGTGAGCTCCGCGCAATTCAGCCCCATGTGCGATGAGAGAGAAGTCGGCCCATGCAATAACAATGACAGTTGGTGTTTGTTGATTACGGCCGTTTAGACGTAATTATGATATCTGTCCCTAACGAGACAAGAAAGGGTGAATGTGCTGCATTCCTGGGGGCATCATGTTTGTCAACCCAGACGACAGGCTGACAGAACTCGTAGTTCTCGCCTCTCCACCACCTGTCTAAGTCCGTGTACACCTTTCTCTCCGTCCGGGACACCTGCAGGAGTTTCTTACAGACCTCACAGAATCTAGACTCGTAGTCGGGGAGGTTTTTTGGAGGAGTGGTTTTCCATGCAAAATATCTGTTATACTCATCGTCGTTCTGGTCCAGATACTTCAGGTAGTTTGCCAATGCCTCTGGGGATCCGAAGTCATCAACATGGATAAAAGAGTTCGGTGGAGCAACTCTCTCATAGTCACCCTTTGGAGCGCCGAGTACGACTGGAACGACATCGTAATCAAGGGAATTGTGCCAGAACTTTTCCGTTATGTATTCCACGCATCTGAAGTTTTCAAATGCCAAATAGAACTTGTACGGGCGTATATGATCCCTTAAGCATGACAAGTCTTGTCTATCTTTCTTACATGAGCCGCTTACATTTCCGCATTTCCCAAAAACGTCTACCTGAATGTGCTGCATCAACTCAGCAGCATAACTAAACCTATCAAGATATTTGTAGCAGTAAGTCACATACCATATGACTAGCTTAGATTTCTCTTGTGCGTAATCTTTGTTTGTAGGAGGCGGGTTTTCAGCCAGTGCTTTGTAAAGCGGGGTAATATGTCCCCACGGGGCGAGAATGTCGGAATCGTTTCTGTAGGACATGGTCCAGTTAAAGACGCCTGAATACGAAGCTAAGTCCCAGCCTCTTGTGATGGTTGGGGGTTCATATGGAAAGTATATCCAAATTTGGTGCTCGGGCCGAGTCTTGGGAAAATGCTTTCTCTTATAGACTCCGGGTATATCAAGCACTCCTCTGAAGATAATGGCGTCGGCATCTGCAGTCTTCATCTTTCTTCGTTTTTTCTTGGTAGTGATCTTAATGAATTCACACTGGGGCATGGAGCGGCATGGCACCGCCTCTGGAGTAGGCCATCTTTCAGTCGCGGTCCAAATGATGATCTTTTTGTTGTTATCTTCTTTCTTCTGTAGGGAAAGATTCGATGCCTCTGCGTTCCATGTTTTATAAGCTCGTGTCGACTGATTGTTAACGCTATCTTCAAAAGGAACGAAGTTGTCGTATCTGGGGAGTGCTGAGCGCTGAATAAGAGACACGTTTTCGACTCCATCCTGAGAAACTTCAGTCCTGTTGTAACCAACTAAACGATTCAAGCTAACCGGCATCGTTAATACATAACTGTACGCCATGAACGCAATGTACAGGAAGAAGCATAGTTTCAGAAGGCGGTCGCATATCTTCAATTTGAGGCTTTCGTGTTTAAGCTCCATACCGATCAGTCTTTCAGTTGACGTGGATCCGAAGCAGTAGATGGTACTGTGACGTCTGTGGTCGGTGTGTGTGGCTCAGGATCTTTCGAGGTCACACGGATTAAAATGTTAACAATTCACGATGATGTGCTCTTTGAGATGCACCTTAGTTCAGGTTTCTTACTTAACTGAGATGATAATGAGCAGCTTGGCTACGTTAGGGACTTCGAATATTCTCCGATGGCACTTTTCAGGAGACCCACAAGTCGGGCACGATAAAGAACCCATCACATGTATTCATTGAAGTCAGGATGGATCTGAAAATGCAATAGGAGAAGTTCTTTAAGGGGACGGAGTACCATTGTATTAATGTAGCTGGTGCGTTACACCAAAGGGCGGTTATACCGGCTATATATATTAGATACTTTGAAGATACAGAATGATATATCCCTGCCCTGGTTTTCGATCTTCAAGTAGCACAGAAAAATTTACATAAGCAATTATATTAACCATGTCCATGTGTCTTAACGTGTACATTTATAACTGTCTTTCAAGAAGCTAGGCCTGTACACGCCAATATCTATTTGTAGGTGTAGCCATTGTAAGGTACCACAACGTTATGTCATGGTAATTACACTTTTGCTTTATCAACATGACATGGACTTATAAGAAAGGATTTTTGTTCATTTATTATAAATAGACAGAATAGAATAAACATAGCAAGGAGAAATTCCATTTTTATCGCCACAAGTTTGGCCCTAATCCTTTGTGCGTAAAAGAAGGCTGGAATTTGTGGCAGCCGACACTTCCATGCCCTGATGCCTAAGCAGAGGTTCGGCTCCGGCTGTTTTTTTGACGTGATTTTAAGCGTTTTTATCGGACTTTCTATTTTGTGCTGTTTTCTCCATGCCTTCCTGTCAAACATCTGCCGGCTGACGCAAACATCAATGCAGGAGGACATAAAGAAGACAGCAACGAATAGAAAGCCCGATAGAAACGCATAAAAACATGTCAGTCGGAGCCGAACCTCTGCTTGGAGAGTACCCGGTGCCATTTATCACCCCCCCAGTATTCGTCATATTGAAGACAAACCGTTAATTATATTGTTGTCTACCCTTCAGCCGTCATTTTTAGCCTTAGTTTTTCTTCCAAACACGATTACCAGCACGGGTATAGTAGGGATCTCTGTCGTTTTTTCTTCTCACTAAACAGTCTTCGTAGCTTTCAACGTTTTACGGCTAGTTGGGCAGCCCTGGCTGTTTGTAAACAGCTGAACAAATGAATAAATAAATATACGTACTTAGAAAAACAGTCAGATTTGACTTGAAGCCTCATTTCCTTTCCTTTCTTTTTCAAAACTTTCGCACAATCAGCCGGGGGGAGGGGGGCAAATAAATGCCAGCGTGTACGGATTAATTCAACAGAGTCAGATTTGAATCTGGGGCATGTGCGCGACCAAGGAGGTTTATATAATTATCCTTGGCGCGACCTACTTACGTTGCGACGTTTTCTACACATACTCGAGGAAACGTAACGTCTGTCTTCGTTTCTCCATAACAATTTGAATAGAGTACATAACACAGTATTCGCGAGGAGTGAAAAGAATACAATTTCACAATGAAACCTACTTACCAGAGATTGACTGAAACACAGCCCAGCTAAAACCTTCAGCTAGGACGGTTGGCAGGACTTCTGGAGAACTGCTGGGATTGTGACAGCTGGATACTTAATTAGTATTGTGAATCTGGTTAGACCGGTTTGGGTTAACGTTTGCGAGGCTGAACCGCCGCGATTTTGGACACACAAACATGCACAACTCTCCAGACGTCCTGCCAACCGTCGCTAGTAGACAAACCATCTGACATAAAAGCTCCTTGGTCGTACCCATGCAGTCTATCATCTCCGGTGAGTTGCTTTTGTCGTCAGTGTTTATTTCTGCACCTGTTTATACAGGATACGAACGCAGTGCCATGTACTGCAAGGAAGGTTGTTATTGAGGAAAATCGCGCCACCATGTTTCTCCTCTAAAATGCAGAAAGTTGGGCGACCGTCCAAACGCTCCCGATGCTTCTGTTATTGAATGAATGTCAGAATGAAGACCTTTCTTGTACATTTTTGCCCAACCTAGGTAAGTACAGGTCACAACAAGACTATATATATACTGTAAATGCAGAAATATTCGCGGTGGATTAATATTCGCGGTTTTCGCGGCGGCCGCTTCACCGCGAAATTAAATCCACCGCGAATATTTCGTCTGCTGGCGCCGCCTAAGGTGCCCCTTTTCCGCTCCATGTACATACTACTACTGTCTTTGTCACTGTATAATGAAATGTTTGACATACTTACTACGGTGAAGTCTTGACTGAAGACACACATGTAATTTTTTCATACGACCAACTGTATTACAGTACTGTACAGTATGTTCACCATGATACAAAGGTCGTACTACTGTATACTATTACGTATTGAGAGGGTAGATACGATTAGATCAGTAACAGTGGCTCACGCAAGAACAAGTCAAAAGCATGGAAACTGTTCTATCCGTCTGTATAGGACCCTTACCGGGTAACCAGCAAGTGTTTTCCGACTGGCGGTTTGTAGAGGCGCCGGGTTTTACACGGCAGTTCGTGACTACAGTGCAGTGCTGAAAATGCATTGAATTTCGCGGGATGGCGCTACCGCGAAATTAAATCCACCGCGAAATGTCCATTTTGCCGCTACCGCGAAATTAAATCCCCGCGAAATTAAATGCATTTACAGTATATCGCTCAATGGTAATGATGAAAATGCAGGATTGTATGGGTTTAGCTATGGTCGGTTTGTCAATACGCATGATATTATTAATGCTCTAATAAAGCACTGAGGAACTAAGTATATGGATAGTGATATTAGTGGCATCCGTGCCTTTGATCGTGTTTAGAATAAAATGGGTCAAACATAGCCGTTGATGATTAGACAACAATAGATTGTCTTCAAAATGACAGACACTACTGTAAAATCTGGGCCACGCCTCTCAATTCTTAAAAGTGCAAAGTTAAAAGTGACGAGACGACAGGAAAATGTTTAGAGCGAACATACACACAACATACACACGGCGTTCCATATTAGGTGATAGAGCGACAATGTTAACTTTAATTGTAGAACCTTTGTATTACATATACACAATAAGTGCACGTTATCGATCAATGCACTATCAGGCTTGCTTAGCTTGTTCTGATAAATTTTCTAATCCATCAAGTCTTTTTCTTTGTTTCAGACTCAGATACCAACCGCCCATCAGACGCTACGTTGACATCTTAGGAAATACTGTTAGAAAACACGTCCACTGGGAGACTGAGCAAAATGGAACTTCAAAAACAACAAGCCCAATTAAAGAGATGCGAAAGTCTTCTAAAAGCATGTTTCTTCCTGTACATTGCGTTCATGGCGTACAGTTATGTATTAACGATGCCGGTTAGCTTGAATCGTTTAGTTGGTTACAACAAGACTGAAGTTTCTCGGGATGGAGTCGAAAACGTGTCTCTTATTCAGCGCTCAGCACTCCCCAGATACGACAACTTCGTTCCTTCGGATTATAACAATCAGTCCTCACGATTTTATCAAACCTGGAACGTTGAAGCGTCGACCCTGTCAGTAAAGAAGCCGCCAGACCACAAGAAGATCATCATTTGGAGCACGACTAAGAAATGGCCGAGACCAAAGTCGATACCTTGTTTCTCCATGCCCCAGTGTGAATTCATCAAGATTAATAACAAAAAGCAACGAAGGAAGATAGATACAGAAGATGCCGACGCCATTGTCTTTCGAGGAGTGCATGATATACCTGCAGTCTACCGCAACAGTCACTTTCCCAAGACTCGGCCTGAGCATCAGATTTGGATATATTTTGCGTACGAACCCCCAACCATCACAAGAGACTGGGACTTAATTTCTTATAATGGCATCTTTAATTGGACCATGTCCTACAGAAACGATTCCGACATTCTCGCGCCGTGGGGCCATATCACCCCGCTTTACAAAGCACTGGCTGGAAACCCGCCTCCTACAAACAAGGATTACGCAAGAGAGAAATCTAAGCTAGTCATATGGTATGCGAGTTATTGCTACAGATATTTGGACAGGTTTAGCTACGCTCGTGAGTTGATGCAGTACATCCGGGTGGAAGTTTTTGGAGCATGCGGAAATGTGAGTCGCTCTTGTAAGAAGGATAGAAAAGACTTGTCATGCTTAAGGGATCATATACGCCCGTACAAGTTCTATTTGGCATTTGAAAACTTCAGATGCGTGGAATACATAACGGAAAAGTTCTGGCACAATTCCCTTGATTACGATGTCGTTCCAGTCGTACTCGGCGCTCAAAAGGGTGACTATGAGAGAGTTGCTCCACCGAACTCTTTTATCCATGTTGATGACTTCGGATCCCCAGAGGCATTGGCAAACTATCTGAAGTATCTGGACCAGAACGACGATGAGTATAACAGATATTTTGCATGGAAAACCGCTCCTCCAAAAAACCTCCCCGACTACGAGTCTAGATTCTGTGAAGTCTGTAAGAAACTCCTGCAGGTGTCCCGGACGGAGAGAAAGGTGTACACGGACTTAGACAGGTGGTGGAGAGGCGAGAACTACGAGTTCTGTCAGCCGATGATGTGGGTTGGCGAGAAACATAGCAAACCAGAGTATGCAGCGCGTTTTCGCTAATATCTGAGTGTGTATTCAATACGTCGCACAAAGAAAGCTTACAGGCCAGGGAGAAAACACCAAATAAAGGTGGCAACGCTTATGTACAGATTGAAATAAAATAGAATAGAAAATTTATTACCTCATCTTCTTACTTTAATTGTAATGCGTGTCTGTTAGGAAATCATCTCCCCCCCCCCCCCACGCACACAGACACACACACACACAAACGGACAGACACGCACACAAACACATATACACTTGCACACACACAGACACACACAGACACACAGAAACAAACACACAGATACAGACACAAGCACACACATACACAAAGAGACACACACAAACCCACACACAAACACACACAAACACACACACACACACACGCGCGCACACACACAAACACACACACAGATGCAAACCGACCACCTAAAACAATACCTCCTTCACTGAGGTAACAAGAAGAGGGGATTCGTAGTATATGCAGCCCTGCAGTTCCTCTCCTGGTCGCAGGAGGCTGATTTCAACAAACGACCGTTAAACTGAGGACGATAGAGGCCACTGAACACTCGGTGAACTATCAGGCCCGCCCATAGTTGCCGCGCGGGAAATCTACGGCAGAAAATTTGGGACGATTTCTGGACAGCCCCGAGCTTTTCGTCCAAAATTCAACTGCCTAGTCGTAGACAAACTTGTTGTGGATAGTTTGCTTCTTTTATAGCAGCATTTGTAGACGGTTCTGTCCTATGACATTATAAAAGATATATGGCTCTTGGTGGCGGAAGTGCAGAATGACACACCGAATCCGTAGTGTGTTAGACTACAACATTTGAAGGTGAACATTATATATTTGCTTACAAATGTCGACTTTCTAGCTCTTATCATAGTATTTCAGCGCTGTACCATTGTTGTTAATAGCCTTTGTCACCCATTGTGTCATGTATTCATTCATTTATTCATTCATAAAATTCCACAACAGCTAATTCACTTAGATTTTAATGTTTTCAAAACTAGTTTGGTTGCCAGTTCTGTTTGTAAATCCTGGTACATCCTGCTTTAGTCTTGCTATACTGAAGGCCAAAAAACACATCTATTGTTTACATCTAAACAAAGTTAAACACACAAAACGACAACATTGTTATAGAAAAACGTGCAGGCGCCACTTTTCTAAATTCAGTTCCTGTCTACTTCATTAGTGAAAAACATTTGAGGCAGTTTGCTATCAAAATTCATAGATTCTACAAATGTACGAGGCCGTGCATGTACCTGGTTTTCAATGTTTGAGTACACAGGACTACAATAGGGTTTTATAGCACAGACTCTGAGGCATGATATAGAAGTACTATATTAGTCTTAGTAAGTCCATGTTGATTCGGAAACCCCCTAAGAGCCCCCCAACTGATGAGAGCGTACAAGAAAGCGAATAACAAAGTGTGACAAAAATGTTGCGTTCAAACTCTTTACGAAATTTAAGTGGTCAGGAAGTTTTAAAGAATGACTCAACAAAGAATTTGGTACACCAAACAATAGATTTACCATTATTATTTTTCATGTGTTATCTAACTTTGAAATTGACTGGCATATTACGGCATTAGTATGGGTTTTCCTATGCTTGTTTGCATTTTACTGCATCCATTTACTAATCTTGTAGTTGCTTTGTACGCATACCATATGGTTAGCTTTGTACTATTCACAGCATGGTCTAAAACTTTGGACGTGGACGAAAATCGATGCACTCGTACGGATGTCATCCACATAATCAAATTATCACGGCCCAACAGCAGACAGTACCTGTGGGCCCCTCTCTCTGTTTATCTATGACTAGGCCACACCAGTTCTATTTGTTACTTCTCTTGGACTTGCCTGTCCTATTTTGTTTCATGATAAAATATTTTTATTAAGTCCCTAGAAAAAAATAAAGCAGGTTTAAGCCTGTAGATATTACATTACAGTGCCACATACACATAATTTCAGTCTAAAAACATGGCCCTTTATTCAGAACATTTAGTAACAAACTAAAGGAATGGATTCATTGTATAAAACGTGCCATTAAACTCCTCAGGCTATTTTTGTGCTACTTAAGCACTATTTTTGAGTTACTTCACTCAAGACCTTTAGAAAAAAAATTACAGTGTTTTTTTTTTTGAAAAAAAAATCCGAGAAGCAACAAATGAATTTGGTGTGGCCTTATGTTAACTTGTGTAGCTTTTAAACAGTAGACCATACATTCGGGACATTCCCCCTGTTTATCTTTAATCACGTTAACAAAATGAAGCATTGTTCCAGTGTTTCTGGGTCCTGCTTTGTGCCTGAGATAATCCGTCTGTTTGTGCATTCCGTCACACCTTAAAGTCCCATACGGCACGAAATGGGGGCGTTGCCAAGAATGACAAATGCCAGTCACGTCTGCTGAAGCTGTTTTAAGTCATAATCGGCGAAGGAATAGTTTTAATGGGTAAATTAAATATCCTGCTTTATTTTGTACACATACCGGGAGTGAAGTCGTCATCTTATAAGGGAAAGACACGATTAAAATACGTTGCTAATTTGAGTTCAGTGCCACATTGTCCCAGTCTGCACCAAGAAAAGCAAATAAACAAGAGACGTGAAAATTACGTAATGGTTTAGTTAACACTTGGAGTTCGATACGCACGGCTGATACTTCACAAAAGTGAGATTTACCAGAAGGGAAAAATGCAGCGTAAGTCTTCTGGCATGTGCGCCTACACAATAGCTAGTATGGGTGTTGAGTATGTCTGATATGGTTGCTTGATGGCCAAGTGCTTTTCCGTTTCTGTACATACCTGTCTTAAATCAACATCGGTAAATCCAAAACATTCAAAAGCTGCGGATGGCTTGCAAGTGGGACCGTCTGGTCGCCTGTCTACACATGAATGAAAAGTTTACACGTCTCCCAAGTTCAAGTTCAAACTTCTAGCTGCCGTCCTGACTGATGACATGTTTGGAGATGCGCAATCAAACAAACAAACAAACAAACAAATACGTCGTGAAAGAAAGAGATTTTTTTCACAACCCTTGATTTATGCACTCACAAACGCAAAATATTCCCATACATTACAATCATTGTTTTCTGCGATATTTACGATGCGTTCCCACTTTACATTTCTAACCGCATCAGTGGCTTCCAAGTGAACCCACCTGGTCGCCTGTGTGCACATGTATGAAAAGTTTGCATGTCTCCCAAGTTCACGCTTCCAGTTGCCGTCCTAACTGATAACATGTCTAGAGATGCTCAAACAAAGAATCAAACAAACAAACAAACAAACAAACGAACAAACGAACAAACGAACAAAAAACAAGCAAACAAAGAAATCGTGAAATAAAGAGACCTTTGGTTTATACACTCACAAACGCAAAATATTCCCATACATTACAGTCATATTGCAGTAATTGTTTTATGCAATATTTACAATGCGTTCCCACTTTACACTTCTAACTTGTGGTATGTTTGGAGATGCTTAATCAAACAAACAAACAAACAAACAAACAAACAAATAAATAAACAGAAGAAAGCGTGAAATGAAGACCCTTTTTTACAGTCAAACTCACAAACGCCAGATATTTACATAATTTTTATGTAATGTTACAGTGATTGTTTTATGCGATATTTACAATGCGTTCCCACTTTACATTTGTGACCGCGTCTGTAACCAGCGACACCTATCACTGCAGTACAATGTGAACCACGAGAAAGCGACAGACGGTCACCGAACCATCGGTGGAAATAATCCAAGCGTTGTGAAAAAAAAAGAGTCTCTTTACTCTGCGACATACCAACCTGATGACACTTTTCATGGAAGGAAGAGAAGACATCGCGTCTACGAGGGGCGTGTAATAAGTAATGCCCCTGACCCATTTCCCATAGAAGGAGATTAATGAAACTTGGCACAGATATTAGTCATTCTCTTCATAGGAATCATCTAGAGTTATGCATTTCTCCCATCGTTTGATGCAGCTCTGGACACCATTTTTGTAGGACACCCCAGGTTGGTCCTCCAACAGATGCCTCATCAATGGCAGAAGAGGGACGACCAGGTCTGGGAGCTGTTTCCACAGACTTCCGGCTACGTTTGGATTCAGGATGCCAGCGTTTTTCAAGGTCATATGATGGGGCATCATCACCATAAGTTTCATTCATTTCATCAAAAGTCTTCTTTGGTGTGCGTCCTTTTAAATACAAAAACCGGATCACTGCGCGACACTCAACTGGTTCCATTTCACACCTGGTCCATTTCGCACCTGACTCAGTTCAAACACGAATAAATCAGAAACCACAATTAGTTCAGAGCTGTTTTTTGCAACATAACTTATAGAGATATGAATCATTACACATACAAAATGTCATCTAGATCAGACGACTGGAAGTGAGTCAGGAGCATTACTTATTGCACGCCCCTCGTAGTTCGACTGGTTCTTCTTATGTTAAACACGGAGCCTGTCACAAGTCGTAACTTTCTCTAAACTTTTTTGACGGATCCCTAAGCTGTAAGGCTCAGAGTAAATGTACAAAACGTTGTAATTTGGCCACAGCAAGTATACTTTATGGAGGACATCAGCATTCTCAATAATTTTTGGCTGATTCAGAAAAAAATGAGGATTATTTTTCCCCTGCAGAGATGGCCAACATGAGGAGAAAGTAATATTACGGGGAACATATATGCCGTGTTTTTTTTTTCAAACTTTATTCAGATAAACAAAAACAAAAACATACAATACAAGAAAACTTAAACAAGAACATACAAGTGCACATACACTGACGGGTAAGTACTTGTGGTAGTGATATTGCAGAAACAGGTATAAGGGTTCCCACTTTTCGTTATGTTTACTTATTTTGTTTTTAGCTGTTGCGATATTTTTTCCATTTTATGTACATATTTAACGAAGGCAATAAACATGTGGATGGATAGATTCGATGTCTCCCGGTTTTTATAGATATATATTTTGCCCAATAGAATTATAACATTAGCAATTACTGGTGTTTCACTTGATAAATCGACTAGTAATACATTCAATGGGTTGTTTATATCTAGGTAGTGTCCTGTTATGGAATTATACCAAATTTGAACCTTTTTCCAAAATAAAAATACAATGTGACAATTCCAAAATAAAGGTTTCGCTGTGTGTTTGTTTTTAACCATCTTGTTTTTTTTCACTCTCACTCTCATAAAATTTGGAGTCTGCAGAGAATGTATCCATAAGATTTACTTGCTGTGGCCTTATCGCCATTAGAACAACTCATAGATTTCCTAGGGGCTTCCAAGCTACAACTACGTGATCGCCTAAGGTATCATTGAGGATGACGTCATTAGCAAATGTCAGGGACGTCCAAACAATCAAACGGCTAGCACGCACGCACGTGCCAAGGTCCCCTTTCCACCGGATGGAACCGGATGGACCGGACGGAACCGTTGAGACGAACAAAATTGATTCGTACGGCACATGCATCCATAAATCCAATGAGCAATGAATTAGCCACATGTGACATGCATACAATACGAACGAACACACACACACGCGCGCAAACACGCACACACACACACAGACACACACACACACACACACACACACACACACACACACACACACACACACAGACACATACAGACACACATACACGCATACAAACTCTCAATCACACACACGCGCGCGCGCACATACACAGACAAGCATATTCAAACACAGACATGCACACACACACATACAAGTACACACACACACGCATTCATTTACACACACTGACTCACACACACACATACACACACGCACATAAGCACACACGTATATGCATTAACACACTCACGTACACACACACACACACACATCATGTAGATGAACACAAACACACACATATACACATAAAACATACGAAATACACACGAAACACACAATTTTATCAGTAAGATTAATTCTGAACTACTGAGATTTTCGGTCGTTCAATGTAAACTTAGTATCAGACAGTCAAGAGCCAATGTGCTGATTTTGGCTGAGTGGACCCAGTACAACCACTCTGTCGCCTATCACACATCATTGAAAGTTGGCTGGCACGTTTTGCAAGGTTGGACGTCCGGCTTACGTCATAGCCCCTGGCATATCTGCAAAGACACACTGATACACAGAAGACAACGCGTCTAGTTCAACTGGTTCATCTTCGTATCAAACATGGAGCCGCTAGTCACTAGTCGCGGCGTTCTTAAAGTTACAATATTTGCCGCTGTCGTTCATTTATTGGTGAAAGAGTTTCGGCATCGGCTGGACGCGGATGTGGCCGTGATCCCGCCGTGCGCGCGGCCCCAGCCGGTCGGGGCGGATGTGACGGGAGGCCCGTACACACACGGGGCGGTCGCCGCCGACGCGCTGAAGTGTTCTGCGATCGGCCGGTAGGTCATTCAAACCTCTTTCGACAATCATTTAATATCAAATTTTGGTCGTTCCCGCTTCTTTAAGAAACCCTTCTTTAAGGAACGGGAACGACCGAAAGGAACGGACTCGAATCATGTAGCTGCTGAGTTATCACTATGCACTCGTTCTCATTGAACGATGTAAAAACTGGCAATTTTTTGTTTAAGTGAAAGCTATCTGATTATTTAGGACAAGTCCTGTTTTAACCATAGCCAAAAATGGCAAATTATTAGCTTCTTACCCATCGGTTATGTATTACAGGACAGGTAACGTTTGTGACAACAGTAACTACCACTTTTCTTCGAAATGATTCACATGTTTTTTAAAACTTTTAAAACAGGTCAGATAGAAAGCTTAGAAAAAATATTATAAGTTAACTCAAGGAGCTTTTATGGTTAACCATGCATGGTTGTGAAATTGTTGTGGGACGACCTTTACGAAAGATAGGCTCGGTCTAGAACTGGGCCGACCCCCTCACAAGCTAGTGCCGACCTTGGATAAAAAGTGGCCGGGACAAGGCTGCCCAGAAGTCGTGAATGTGCGACAGTGACTGTATTTTGTACTTTTAAAAAGGGGACATTTTGCTGTGGTTTAACTGTTAGCGATTCTGCAGAGACCTATTTATCTGCCTATCCATTGTTTTAACTGCGAACACAAAACAAACAAACATTTTTTTTCTCGAGCGCGAAATCCACTCGCCGCAAACAATACCGGGCCACTTTACAGTGAATGATCGGGCTAACTCAGGCCGAAGAAGGCCGCAGGGTACAATATTTTTCTGACGTAGTGCGACTGAAATCTTGAACCACTCGTAAACACTTTAAACTGAGGGCAAGCAAGAAATGAACTTTGGGTTTGGTAGTATAATTATGATGTGTCGAAGTTTAGATCGTACGAAAAAGATTAGCCAGTCGGCGTGTAAATGCGCGTGCCCCCAGGGCTGGTTCACCCCGCATGATCATACTTAAAGAGGGTGTCAAAATTGGTTCTAAACTATAGCAAGGAGCTTTTATAGTAGTAATCCCCATAGGCCCAAAATTGTGTCCTGCTACCAGAAGTGTTCGCGGTGTGACAGTATCGCGAGAGTGGGGTAATAAATGCGAAATCTCGGAACATGAATACACAACGAACATTGAAAGATTAACAGTATATGCATGTGATAAATGTAACCAAGATCAAAGAGTCTTTTGTTTGCATAAGAGCAAAGGGCCTTTTGTTTACACGACTCTTTCTTTCTTTCTTTCTTTCTTTCTCTTTCTTTCTTGTACTTTATTCCTCCCTTGGGAGAGCATTGCATAGCTGAAGTATTTACAAAGGGGAAGCCGTGACATTAAACATGTGGTACATAGCAATCCTGTTAAAATAAAATAAATTATATCCTTTATTGTTGTAATTTCGTACTCATATTTACAATCTCTCAGAGGGCAGGTGAACGAACCTGCCAGGGGTATCCCATGCCCCAAACGTCTAGTCTACTGATGACCATTGGGACATTAAAAAAATCACTCGATCAGATCTATCATACCATAATAACTGTCTCTTCTCGTCTCTATTTCTGTGCATTGTACACATAACTCTCAAGATAGAGTTCTCTAAAGTTCTTTAGAGTTCCACTTTCAAGGTTCAGTGACCCTTTCCGTATCGTTCTGTACAACTCCGTGTGACTCTACACAGTTCAGTTCTCCACAGCTCGTATGTTTAACTCACAGTCTAGCTTCTGTCGAGGCTGTGTTGCAGCCTTTGTTGGGGTAGTTTAAGTCTAGCTCTTTTCAGCTCTTTCTTCTTCTCTCGTATGTACGTCCTCAGCTCTCGTGTGTTCTATTCTCCTTCCCCGTGCTGCAGTTTTGCCTCTCTTTCCAGGTGGCGTGCTTTAATGCCATGGCTGCCAGAGGGCGGATCAATCTGGCCGTTGTTGTGATGAAGGCGCTCCACACAGCCGGTTCTACAGCTTCTTCCACTATCTCGGCACCCAGCATGACCTCTGTGAATCTCTCATCTGGTTGCTCGTGCACTTTTGCCATGACTCTTACTCCCAGGGTGTTTGCTATTTCTTCTGCCAGGGTTTGTCGTAAGTGGTTAAAAGTGAAACATCTGGTGAATAGATGACCGACCAAGTCTTCTGTAGCGTTGTGGCAGGTTGGACATGCTTCTACGGTGTGTCTGGTTGGGATGGTACTGAGGAGTATGAGGTTCTTAAGGTCTCTCTGGTACTCTGGCTGTTGTCTTGCTAGTGTCCATAGCTTGTGGGGTTTGTTGTTTGTCTGGTGGACTCTGTAGAACCTGTGGCAGTTGGTTTCGGATGCAGTGCTTTCCCTCCACCTCTCACTCTCTTGTGTCTGTATTGTCGTCTTTACTAGATGTTTCCATGCATCTACTGTAGGGAAGTCTGTTGTCAACCAGTATCCTTCCAAAGGGCAAAGGGCCTTTTGTTTACACGACTCTTTCTTTC
This sequence comes from Branchiostoma floridae, assembly GCF_000003815.2. Taxonomy (NCBI): domain Eukaryota; kingdom Metazoa; phylum Chordata; class Leptocardii; order Amphioxiformes; family Branchiostomatidae; genus Branchiostoma; species Branchiostoma floridae. The sequence continues at coordinate 20,277,864 of NC_049989.1, read as the reverse complement.
TTTCTTTTTCTTTATATATTATTTCTTCCTTTCTTTTTCTTTCTTTCTTTCTTTCTTTCTTTCTTTCTTTCTTTTTCTTTCTTCCTTCCTTTCTTTCTTTCTCTCTTTCTCTCTTTCTCTCTTTCTCTCTTTGTCACTTTCTCTGTTACTTTCTTTCTTTCTTCCTTTCTTTCTTTCTTTCTCTTTTTCTCTTTTTCTCTCTCTCTCTCTCTCTTTCTCTCTTTGTCACTTTCTCTCTCTCTCTCTGGTGTAACTGTGTTTTACAGGGACATCCTGAAGAAGGGTGGTTCGGCTGTGGACAGTTCTGACTGGTGTAACTGTGTTTTACAGGGACATCCTGAAGAAGGGTGGTTCGGCTGTGGACAGTTCTTGCTGGTGTAACTGTGTTTTACAGGGACATCCTGAAGAAGGGTGGTTCGGCTGTGGACAGTTCTGACTGGTGTAACTGTGTTTTACAGGGACATCCTGAAGAAGGGCGGTTCGGCTGTGGACAGTTCTGACTGGTGTTGTGTTTTACAGGGACACCCTGAAGAAGGGTGGTTCAGCTGTGGACAGTTCTGACTGGTGTAACTGTGTTTTACAGGGACATCCTGAAAAAGGGCGGTTCGGCTGTGGACAGCGCCATCGCGGCGTTAGCCTGTGTGGAGCTGGTTCACGGCCACAGCGCGGGGCTCGGCGGGGGTTTGATCATGACAATATACAACAAGGAGACAGGCACGGCGCAGGTGATCAACGCACGGGAAACAGCCCCTTCCGGAGCCTCCACAGACATGTTTGGGTCGAACAACATCAGCGCACAGTTCGGTAAGCCGGGAAAATGCTCGAGGCTACAAGACATAGACATCCTTGTGATTAGTCTGTTCAATGGGTTATGAGTAAACCAGGACCGTTCATTAAATTATCTATCCTACATATCTGAGTGTATGTCATGTGTATGTGTATTCAGTATCTTATTATCTACGGCACCGCTACTTAAAGCTTGGAGTGGAATTTTCCTTGTTGAGATTTTGTTTCGCACAATGAGGAAAGTTAGAACATAGAATACGTTTTGATCTTATTTGATCATTATTTACTAGGCTGTATAAAAACATACAGCCGGACCCAATCAATGTGTTGTTCTTTAACCTAGCTGCCGTGCGATATGAGGTAGAGTTCAAAGGATTTTATAGATGAAAAGCATTTGATTTGCCAACTTTTCAGTCATATTTAAAGAAAAATTATTCTTAAACTATGACACTCTAAAACTAACGCGAGTGCGCGAAAAACATTCCTAAAATGTTAGTAGTAAAATAGAATTCAAATACATCTGTCCAGCTAATTTTGTTACGCACAATGAAGAAAGTTAGAACATAGAACACTTACCTTTTGATCTTATTTGATTTTTTATCTATCAGGCTGTGTAAAAACATAAAGCCGGATTCAATCGATGTGTTGTCCTGTAACCCCCATTCCACTATAGCGCGGCGACATTGCTGTTGTGCGTTTTGAGACAGAGTTCAAAAGATTTCGAATAGATAAGAAACGATTCTTTACGCTTTGTATGTTTTGTTGATTGTTCAGAAATCATCTTTTTCATATATTTGTTAGATCTTTTTTTTAAATTTAGGCAACACTGACACTCTAAAAATGATTCTAACACGCGAACAAAAACTTTTCTGAAATGTCAGTAGTGAAATTCAAAGAAATCTGTTCAACTCAAACCTTCCCTTGCCAAAACAAACATAGATGGCATACGTGCCAGTGTTGATGGCACCTAACCCGTGGGGAGGGGGGTGGCGTGTCCAGGGGTCCGGGTAAATTTTCAAGGATCGGACTGCAACAAATCCGAATCTAGGCACTGTAGCAGATTTTTCCCTGTTGTAGTTCGGAGTACACAAGAATTATGAAGTTATTTCGTGTTTCTGCCATGTCTTTGCAAATAGAATCTGAATTGTTTTTGAACTTAGTGAGACCTTAGATGAAATGAACACACACACACCTGTGTCTCACAGGTGGACTTGCTGTGGCCGTACCGGGCCAGGTCCGCGGGCTGTGGGAGGCTCACCAGAGGTACGGGAAGCTGCCGTGGAGAGACCTGTTCCTCCCGGCTATACAGCTGGCGGAGGAGGGCTTCTGTATCGGCAGGCCTTTCGAGAAGGCTATCAACAAGAACCTCGAGTTCATCAACGACCCAAAGAATCATTTATGGTGAGTCAAGGGAATCATTGTAACGCCAGACTGCTTCAGTAAATAGCACTGCTGTTAAGTATCCCTGGCTACCGGGGCTAGTTGGCCTTCTCAGAAAATTTTAGATTGATGAGAGTGCAAGGTAAAAACCTTCAGACTGGGTAAGAATCTTTTAAAGATCTATGGGCACCCTTGGAAAGAAATAGTCAGTTCCCGAAACCTGACGTAATCAGAAACAAATTGAATACGTGGCTGTCGTCGTGCTATTCAGGCGTATAAAAAATGTTGAAATGCTTATAAATAGACAGTTCAGGCTATAGTGTTTCTTGAGTTGTTATGACCTGAAGTGTACACGGATGTGATTGGTGCACCATGAATTCGAAGTATTTTTTGCATCATCTTCCGTGTAGTTCATGATTTAGTGTCCTTTGTTCTTTATCAGTGAATGATGAAAGATTTACCCAAGTTTACCGTCTTGTACATACAAATGGAAGAGCCTTCACAGAATATGGAAGAAAGAAGACCGAACATTTTCTCAACTTTTTCCGCGCAGTGACGTTTTATGTGACGAGAACAACAACGTCATGGGAGCGAACATGACGGTGAAGCGGCCGAAGCTTGCAAAGACGCTCCGTGCGGTTGCTGATGGAGGTGCAGACGCCTTCTACACAGGTGACATCGCCAGGAATCTGGTGAAGGACATACGAGACGCAGGTATTTTTCTTGCATATTGTTGAACTACTAATAACCTGACTAACGCCATCTCACTGATGACGCAATGAAGCCGAGATTCTTTTCTGTGGTTAACGACTATTAAAAAGACTTGTAAACGTAGAAGGGGTTAAATATATCATTCAATAAACATGTAACGACCTAAAATTGCCAACAAGTTAGAAGTATTCATTCTTTCCGCGCACAATTCCACAATGGAACGCCCTGCCTGACTAGCGACTACTGACTCAATGCTTTCATTTGCCAACCACGGAAGCAAGTAAAAGGATTGAGCCAGCGATCACTACAGAGGTTGGTACTGCCTGACACGGTGGTAATGGCTCCCAAAGTGGAGTCAGAAGGCCTGCTCGCCTTAGCCTGGGATCTTCCCCCCCCCCCCCTCCCTACGTTGTCTAAGATGAAGCTATTTGTTGGGGGTAACCAATATGAAAAGATTTCGCTTTAAAATTTCTACTAAAGATCTCTTCCTTCTTCATGACGATTGTTGCCTTTGTAGCTGGTATGAAATCTCACATCATCTTACAAACAAAATCAACGAATTCACAGTTTCACACAACTACCCAATGCAACGTGTATGTATTACTTTGAATCCAACTCAAACATTTTCATTTATCGTATTCGTTGTCTATATTGTAACCCTGCTCATACAGGTTGTAGTAATCGAAATTCTAAGGAAGAAAGCTCTTATCTTTTTTTGCTCTAGGCGGCATCATCACTAAGCAAGATCTCCGTGACTACCGGGCGGAAATATCGGAGCCTCTGAAGATTTCTCTGTCGGGTGGACTGACGGTGCTGTCCCCGCCCCCGCCGGGAGGAGGCGCTGTGCTGAGTCTCATCCTCAACATTTGGGACGGTGAGAAGCAGTAGCAGCATCATTTATACCCCTGATAGAGCAGTAGTAGTAGTAAAGATTGGTATTAGTAACAGAGCAATTTTTGTAGTGGTAGTAGTTGTTGTTCGCAGTAGAAAACATTGATATCAATCAGTTACAGAGTAAGAGTAGCAGCTGTAGCAACAGAAACGTACTAGCAGTAGTAGTTGGGCACCGGTATCATCAGCAGCAGTAGCAGAAGTTGATAGGTTTACTTCGTTGGCTAAAACATCATAAATGTAAAGAAGCTTACTGATCAAAACGAACACCTGGACTCTGGAAATAAGATCTCCATTTTTACCCTGCCCAAGGCTATGGTCTGAACTCCTCCAGTGTAGGCGGTACAGAAAACCATGTCCTGACGTACCACAGGATGTAGTACTTGTTGTAGTATCAGTATCAGTAGACAGAAGTGGTAGTGATAGTAGTAGTAGTAGTAGCAATAATAGTAGTAGACGTGACCTTCATAGAAGTAGTAGAAGTAGTGTCAGCAGCAGCAGTTGTGGTAGTAGTAGAAGTGTACTGGGGTCATTTATTCGCTGAAACAGCCAAATTCTGAAGAAGACGTGTACTCAAAACAAAGCTCAGAACATGACATTTCGAAAATAAGAAGTTTCTTCCATCCCTGCCCCAGGATACGGCCTGAACGCCTCCAGTGTAGACGGCAAAGATAACCAGGTGCTGACGTACCACAGGATGCTGGAGGCCTTCAAGTTCGCCTTCGCCAGGAGGACCGAGCTGGGTGATCCCAACTTCGTCAACGTACAGGAGGTGAGGGAGCCGCATTACAACGATTATTTCATTTACGATATCATAACACGAGATGGATGATTTCTAAAAGACTATCCAAGAAAAATAGGAAATAACGCACCTACTAACAGACTTATGTTTCTTCGACTAACTTCAAAACACAAAGAAACAATCAAGCAAACACGTCTTTAACAATTTTGCTTCAAACAGCCGTGACGTTTCGTCCTCCTCTGTGGCTGTCATAACCTCTCGCCTTGGTTTTCTAGTGACATATAGGAGGTTAAAGGCAGTTGATGGAGAAGAATGGGACCTGCCTTCAAATCTGTCCGTGTCCTAGAGACAATAGATAACATTAAGGCGATGTTAATACATTCACTCATTTTACAAATCACTCGAATGGAGACCTGACGAACCTTACTCTCGTATCAGCTATCCTATACAGTGATTTACATCACTCACCCAGACGATGTAACCACGACGTTGTAGTATAACCTAGGTCAACTACCCACCTAACTACTTTTTTTCTGCAGGTAGTGAGGAAGATGACGTCCAAGTCGTTTGCCGACTCGCTGCGTCAGCAGATTAGCGACACCATGACGCACGACTGGCAGTACTACGACCCTGTGTACCACCTTCCCAAGGACGGCGGCACCACACACGTCTCCGTCCTGGGGCCTGGCAACGACGCCGTCTCCGTCTCAAGCACTATCAACAGATAGTAAGTAAGGCCACGTTGACTTGGTTATATGGGACCCCAAAACGATGCGAGCCGGAAAATGAAAAAAAAAAAGTTTGGCAAAAAAAGTTGCCTTTATCATGACGTCTATGTGGTCAGGACCAATTGACCGAACGATAGATTCTTCTTTTTCACATCTTCTTCTTTGACGTAAGAATTGACGTTGACATTGTGTGACATCAGTATACGTTTCCCGATATACCTTTTTCATAAAACGGCATATATTTGCTGATTTTGCAGCTGCCTTGTATGATTTGCATGATGAAAATGGGATTCTTTGACAACAGTAGAAACATCCTCAGTAAATAGCTTTTGAGAACGTTTGTAGTTAGTGAAAATGTTAGCTGTAACGCTAGGTGTGACAGTGTAACATAACCAGCTGCTGCGGAGCTGCTGAGGAGCGATTATACCGGTTATACAGGTACAGATACAAATGAATTCTCTGAAGACGGCCGTGGTCGGTGGAATCTCATGAGGTCCCGGATGCCGTGTACTATAATGGTTTTTAGTATGAAAGACCATCTAGTACAGCTAAATTAACATAACATGATTGAAATTTCCAGTTCAAATCCAACATAATGAGTGAAGACAAAATCATTTTTTGTTGTTGCCAGCTTTGGGGCAAAATTCCGCTCAGCGTCCACTGGAATCATCCTCAACAACCAGATGAGGGACTTTAACTTCCCAGGAATGAGCATACCTTACTACATCCCTCCCAGTCCAGGTAATCCAGTTGGGTTTAAAATCATCTTTATTCTGTACAAGATGAAGTACATACATACACGTTAATAACCTAGGACATCTCGTGATTCAATATCACCAGGAGGGCGCAAGGCATTAAAAACAATACAATGTATCATTCGCTAAGTGCATCGGACAGATTAGGCGTTTACAACATTACAGTTTAGCGATATTTCGACCGTGCTGAATCACAACTAATTTCTGTGGATAAACAGTACTAATCCTGAAGCACAGTCCCATGTAGGTGTGTTTCTGGCACATTAAAAAGCATGCAAAAAGTGCGCACTTTCCCAGTCTACTTTTAAGATGTCTCACTTTACGGTCTTTGTAGCTGACCGGACAGAGCTTTGCAGTGTTCTCGCCGTTAATCCACTAAACTAAATGTATTTGTTTTCGGTAGCAGCTCAAAACACTCATGAGCAATCCACAATACTCTTGTATCTTGTCTTTGCTAGCTTGTCAACCATAATCAACACATTCGCTACCCTCCCGCCACACAGCGCAGTTCATCCAGCCCGGCAAGCGGCCCATGTCGTCGATGGCCCCGCTCATCGTGCTGAACAGTACCGGTGACGTCAGGCTGGTGCTGGGTGCCGCTGGCGGGGTCAGGGTGGAGACTGCCTTAGCTTATGTAAGTCGACATTATTATATCTTATTAAGTGCTGATTTTAATGCTTCAGACAGCTAGTTTAGGACCTTCTACCTAGCCTCAAACTGGTCGCGATTGGCGATTTTTGGTCCAATACACAGTCATGTAGAATACATCCCATACTGTGAATGCAGAAATATTCGCGGTGGATTAATGTTCGCGGTCTTCGTGGTGACTTCTTCACCGCGAACTTAAAACCACCGCGAACATTTTTCTATTATGGTATTAGATTGCAGTCGTCTATGGTGTTACCGCGAACTTAAATCCGCCGCGAAAAGTCCTTTCTCCCGCTACCGCGAAATTAAATCCCCGCGAACTTAAATGCATTTGCAGTATTTTGGGTAGGGCATGCACCGTGTTGTACTCTATGTAGACCATACGAGGGGCGTGCAATTAGTAATGGTCCTGACCCATTTCCCATAGCAGGAGATTAATGAAACTTGGCACAGTTATTAGTCTTTCTCTTCATAGGAATCACCCAGAGTTATGCATTTCTCCCATCGTTTGATGCAGCTCTGGACACCGATTTTGTAGGACACCCCAGGTTGGTCCTCCAACTGATGCTTCATCAATGGCACAAGAGGGACGACCAGGTCTGGGAGCTGTTTCCACAGACTTCCAGCCACGTTTGAATTCAGGATGCCAGCGTTTTACAAGGTCATATGATGGGGCATCATCACCATAAGTTTCATTTATTTCATCAAAAGTCTTCTTTGGTGTGCGTCCTTTCAAATACAAAAACCGGATCACTGCGCGACACTCAACTGGTTCCATTTCACACCTGGTCCATTTCGCACCTGACTAAGTTCAAACACCAGTAAATCAGAAAGTGTCTTTTGCAACATAACCCATAGAGATATAAATTATTACACATACAAAATTTCATTTAGATCAGGCAACTGGAAGTGGGTCAGGACCATTACTTATTGCACGCCCCTCGTATATTTGCCCAGCCCAGTCGTCATATTAGGATTGATATTTCATAATTTTATGTTCAAATAGGCGACTATGCACTACCTTCGCTTTGGAACCAGCCTGGCATCAGCCATAGAGCTGCCACGTCTGCATCACGCGTTAAGGCCGGACAAGATCGTCACTGAAGTGGACAGGCCATTCGAGCCAAAGGTCGGAGTAGCATTTTGAATTTTGCTGAAAGAACGTTGAGAGTGTTGGTAAATGATTTGTCCACTGTCGTTTCGGTATTCGGTTACTTAAATATTAATTAAGATAACCAACTGATCAACTTGTGATGGGTTATTGTTGACTTTCCAGTTGAGCCTCAAACCTCGTAAAATCGCTGAGTTTCGAGTTGAGTTGAGTTAAGTTACTAATCCCGGCTCTGTCGTTTAACACGACTCGACACGCACAGACAAGAAAGGGTCACAATCCTTTGGACGTGGTCCACAGCCCATGATTGTATTGGTCAAAAAGAGCCAAGGGGATTTTCCCCGTAAGAGTAACCCGAAAACTGTCCAGGAGTCCGGTTGATTTGCAAAGAATCACTAACTCTAGACGGAAGGCTTTTGCACCATCGCACACCTCACCATCGCACGTGTGGGGGTTCTTTAACGTGCATGAGGTGTGGCTCTCTCCAGACACGCGTACGGAGCCTCCATTTAACGTCCTATCCAAGGGACGGCCCTAACCGAAGCTAGGTACTCATTTTCACCTGAGTAAAGTGATGTCCACTTTCCTCCTATTGCAGGAAGTCTTTGATCGACTAGCAGAGATCCACGACACGAGGGACTCCTCCGCCATAGCCGTACTGCAGGGCGTGGTGCAGGAGGGAGCCTCTATATTCGCACACTCCGATTCAAGGAAGGACGGGCATGCAGCAGGATTCTGATCACAATACAAGCAAATTTCTCAGATGAACCCAATTTTCATGTGAAAATCGGAGGAATTTTCGAAACTTAGAGTTGATTTTTAGATTCACTGTCAACAAGTTGTCAATAACTTATGTATACAGGAAACAGGGTATTTTTCTCTACTGAATTACAACTTCAGCTTCAGACGTGTGAGATACTTGTAGATAAGAGTGAAAAAATAGTTATAAGCATAGACATGTATCTTCATATGTGCTAATGTATTTATCTAGAACTCGCTCCCATTCTTGATTTTCACGCCACTGCTCATGTGCAGCACTTTGAAGATTGTAGACAGTCCTCCTAAACTCCCGGGAGAATAACTTACTAATTTATGCTGTTAGGGTTAGGGTTGGTGCTAGGGATAGGAAATGATATGCGGATGATAATTTGGATGTAATTTCGAGGCAAGAGTGCAATCTTGTTTTGTAATATCGATTTTTATTTATTTGTCTCCTGTGTTGTATAATTGATACCATGTAGTAGCCACCTTCTATCGTTTACAAATAGCAATACCGGTGTGCAATTTGATTAAAGAAGACATCATTAAGTAGATAATGCGTGTTATGAACCGGCTCTAAGCACGTGTCCACTACTACTCGAATCTCCCTGTTTTAGAAGTAGGGTGGCCCGGTCAAGGCCCTGGAGTCAGCACAATAAAACATGATTCTCTTTAAAAGTCCAGTGTTATGTCAGTTCTTTACGGTACATAAAGGAAGAACATATCACACGTACATGACCTACATATTGCAAAATTGAGAAGCATCTGGCATTCAGACCACAGTTTAAAACTAGTGCGAAAAAATTAAGTCTAAAATGATACACTTACATCATACTTCGGATGCTTACAAGAATCACTGTGTCATGAAATGTTTTTTTAAGTGTTATCACGAAATATCAAAGAAACCTGATATCCCATGTGATATATGTCTGCCACCATTCCATGAACTTACCTTTTTTAGCGTTTCAATGTAATATAAAGAAAAATTCATACAATTTCCACATTTGTAAAATGTGCCTAAAGTGTTGTGCTGTGTTGTTTCGTGGTTGGCTTTCTCAGGGCCTTTATCAGTGACGTGTCACACTTATTGTGCAAAACATGTCATATTCAGTATAGTTAGGGGTTTCTGACGTGATTTCAAATCATATCACATAGCTGTATTGACAAATCTGGGAAAAAGTTGAATACGAACAATTTCATGAAATAACTCCCCTCTTATTAATGTTCATAATTCGATGACGAGTTCAAAAGGATTAATTAACCCTTTGCTTGTTTTATTGGATCACTTTTCATTTTAAATTCAACCCTTTTGAAGGTTCAAGTTGTCAAAGAAAGATGTGCATTTCACGCATTTGAAACAGTTGACGTGTATTCCAAGTCAGCCCTATTAAATCTCGCTTAACCGGCCTCTTGCGGAGAGGGACCAGTTACAGCCCTGGGCAGCAGAGTTTGTGTTACACAGACTAATCCAAAGTCAAGTCCCTAAAGTTCTGTTCTAGGCTCTTTCAACTTCAAGTCACTCAAATGGTTGACAACGCCTCTCGTCATGGTTCGAAGCCCAAGGGCTCGCACCTGCTGCTTTTGTCTCGCCCACCAGACTACATTCCAAACTTGGACATGCCTTTTAGGATAATGTAAAATACACAGAATTGATCCATAAAAAATCAAAGAAAACAAAGGTTGAAAGGGAGAAATTCGTCATTAGAAAAGTATGCAGACGCTTGTAGACACGTTTATCCACCTGATTCACATGAAGCTCTTTTCTCACAGTTACTCAAGGCCACAGCAAGTAAATTCAATGGATGACATCAGCGTGCTTATTGATTTTCTACTGGTCTAAAAAAAACATGATTTTTTTCCTCTTCGGGGATGATCAGATAGACCAAAATAGGCAAACATGTTGTGTTGAAGCCTAATAATTATACATGTAGAAGTGATACTAAGGAGGTAGCCATGACTATAGTTGCAAAGGTGAAACTTGTTGGATAGTTGTATAAGTGAGACCAATATTGAAGCCATGAACGTAGTTGCCAACTTGGCAAGTGACACCAGTGTACCGCGCTAATATCACTTTTATTACACTAGAGCACTTCTTTCATACAGGAATGGATGCCTTATCAGTTGTGATGCCACGGTTTTGTAACTTCAAATCTTTTTATGGCGTTTATGGTGTCTATTTTGAAAATTTAGCCATCTTATTTTTTTTACCCATCTTGTTCTATTTTCGCGCTATCTCATTATTTTTGCAGTCTGTAGAGAATGTCATCCATAAAATTTACACGTGAAAAATTACTTGCTGTGGCCTGAGTTGAAAGTTTGACTGTGTAACCCGCAATTGCTACCCTTCTGTGTCGGACCTGCACCCTCAATCCCTGGGAACAAGGACGTTATATAATGTCCTTGCTGGGACACAAGGCTCGGGCCATACACACCAACTATGCTGGCACGTTACAAGTGAACGCTAATACATATATAGGGGGTGTGGTGTTTTAACAACCGTCGTTTCGCTCAAGGGCTCGTATTGATTAGACAGTCAGAGTTCAGGGCTTATCCGGTTTTAGGAAACAAGCATGCAAGTCATCGCGAAGCACCTGTACCCCGCTGTTGCAGCTTTCCTTGCTGCATATGCTGCCCACATTTACCTGAGACGGTCTGATGTACCGGCTCCAGCGGGAGGAAGGTGCCATGACGCCCGGCCGTCTGACAGGGACGCCGCGGGAGGACCGTATCGGCACGGCGCGGTGGCCTCCGACTCCGCACAGTGTTCACGGATAGGCAGGTATGACATTACAGTTGACTGAGCAGCGTGGGGCCCCAGGCCATAATTGTAGTGTCTACTTAACGTCCTTTGAAATGTATCCTAACATGAACGTTGGTCCTGCTGGAAGACTACTTGGGCCAGCTAGAAGAAACAGATAGGGTTCAGAGAGCACGATTGTACACAATAAACCAATGACAACACTTTACTTGCCTGCTCTGACTGGCAATGTCTTTGTTTTCAGCCTGTAGACATGTCGACAGTCTTGGATTTTATCGGTTCTTGTATGTGTAATTATGTGCGGACTATTCACCATGACGGGAAAGACTACTCTGTAAGCAGAGGTTCGGCTCCAGCTCTTATTTTGACGTGTTTTAGGGCCTAAAGAAAGATGCACAAATAGAAAGCCCGAGAAAAACTCCTGAAACACATTGAAAAGGGAGCCAAACCTCTGCTTGCAGCTTGGGAGTACAGAAAGTCTCTGTAGGGAGCTTTACCCGGTTGTATTTTTTGCTGTTTACCAATTTCAGTTAATGCATTATCCGTGTTCCGGATCTTTAGGTGCACGGCGTATGTAGGATCAAAACAAAGGCCCATACCAATATACCATATATCATCTAGTAATGTCCTTGCCCGTACGAAGGAGCCTGTCTTTCCAAAGTTTTTATGCGGATACTTCAAAACAAGTCCTCAAACCTTGTAAAACTTTTCAATATCTTAGAGACACTCTGATGAACGGTTCGGCCGTGGATGCCGCCATTGCTACCATCCTGTGTCTGGGTGTCGTGCATCCTCAATCTCTGGGGCTCGGCGGGGGGTTTGTGATGACCGTGTACACCAAAGATACCGGCACGTCACAAGTCATCAATGCGCTTGAAACAGCCCCTTTGGCATCCTCGGAAGACATGTTTGCAGAGAACCCAGATCTGGCTACAATGGGTACGTTACATTGTTAATTCAGTTCTATCACTGCTTATCAATAGTGGGCGAGTAAAAAAATTGTAGATCCTGGACAATTAAGAAAAATATTGTTAATACGTGTATTGTAAGCATCTCAGTAGTGCTGAAGCGCCGGCAAGTAGTCCATTATGGTACTGCACGCTTTGCTAACTAGATTCAGATTCAGATTTATTGGTTCTTGGCATGGCAAATGACATTATAACTGCCACATGAAATGTGCCACGAATTACATTCCGTAAAATCCTTAAAAGTCAATACAATTTACAAACATGCATAATCACATTTTGTTTAAAAACCTAGACGTTGGCACTGGATTAAATATAGCAGTGGCGGAGAGACAAAAGTGGACACAACTATGTCAGCAAACAATAACGTACGTAACATTTACAAGGAAAAAGTAACTGCATGTATATTCTGTACAGACGCAGTACTAGTGACCGATCGCCACAGAGTCGCCATCTTGATAGAGCAATTTTATTGCTCTAGGAACAAAGGAGAGTTCATGTCTCTTAGTCTTACTCTTTGTCAGTGCCCGGTAGCGTCCTTCGCGACGGAGGCTATAGGAATTGTTCTGAGGTGGGGCAATGAACTCGTTCAGAGGAGAACTACTGTCCTGGAGTGTGTTGCGCAAAGTACTGAGCGTAGCAAGGTCACGTCTACTGGACAGTGAAGGCAAAGAGTCCGCAGGAATTCCGATCAGTCTCAGACATCGCCTCTGAACTTTTTCCAACATGTCGGAGAGGTACTTCGGTAGCCCTCCCCACACAGGGCTAGTGCTTTACATGAAAACATACCTTTAGCCTCCTCAACAGAAGTATAAACAAGACAAATAAAATACATATCTGAGAGATTCATGCCATCAGTTTATCATATCAAAGAAAAGAGACAAAACATTACATTCGTGTATAAGTTCACAAGGTCGGTACACCATTGAATAAAGGGTCTCTTTTTACATAACTCTGGGCATAGCCACACCAACGATTCGGTGACCGTCTGCCACCTTCTTCAGGGCAATTCTGACTGGTTCACATTGTACTGCAGGACAGATGTCACTGCTACATAGTTCAGATGCGGTCAGAAACGTAAAGCATTTACAATTCTAATTGTAACAACCGTTATATACCTGACAATACATTACTACCACACAGGTGGCATATCAGTGGCAGTACCGGGCCAGGTCCGCGGGCTGTGGGAGGCGCACCAGAGGTACGGGAAGCTGCCGTGGAGAGACTTGTTCCTACCGGCTATACAGCTGGCAGAGGAGGGGACCTGCATAGGGAAGCATCTCGCCATAGCCATGAGAGTGAAGGAAGCTGACATCCTGGACAGAAAATACGGCCTCTGGTAAGTTATATTTCACTCTGTGAGGACTTAAATTTTATATGACCAGCACAGAAAAAGCTGGGACTTATCCAGCTTCTAGTTTTAGATTTTAAAATTTAGTTTTTTTTTTCACAATGTCATGGACTTTCACGCTAAGGTTCAGTGAAGACATGTTAATGTCTTGCAACGTTCTGTTGTCTTTATTCCTATTTTTTCAATTCCTCAGTTGTTCTGAGTTGTATTGATAACCGCCTGTGGGTCTTCTTCTCCAGTGACGTGTTCTGTGACGAGCACGGGACCATGCTGCGTGAAAACACGACCGTCAGAAGACCACAACTTGCCAAGACGCTCCTTGCGGTTGCCAATGGTGGTGCAGATGCCTTCTACACAGGCGAGATTGCCAAGAATTTGGTAAAGGACATTCACAACCACGGTAAGTCATTTTTTATCGATTGTATTAATTTCTGATTATTACACTTTCAAGATATGATTATCTGTCCCATATATACAGCAGAAACTTTAATGCTATTTGTCTAGTATAAAATATGGGTATGTTCATGAAATTGCAGGCGGCATCATTACTGAGCAAGACCTGTTGGACTACCGGGCGGAAGTAACGACGCCTCTGAACACGTCACTTCCGGATGGAAGGGTTCTGCTGACGTCACCACCTCCCTCAGGAGGAGCTGTCTTAAGTCTTATTCTCAATATCTTAGCAGGTGAGATGGTACGAGTGATTTTTCGCTTCGGAATGATGAATACATTGTAGGTTTATTTTACAATACATACGCGTTTATAAACTAGTCACCATTGATTCATTTTGCATATAACGTTATCTACTAATAGAAATCTTTCTCTGTTTCTGTCTGTCTCCCTCCTCTTTCTGTCTCTCTAGAGAGAGATTTGTCTACGCAAATAGAAACGTAGCCATATGTCTAGATAGCCGCATAGATAGGCTAGATACTATTAGATAGGCAAACTATTCGCAAATTTACTGAATTATACGTTGAAACGTATACGTAGATGGACAGATAGATATAGATAGGTTGATAGCTAGGTAATAGATAGATACATAGAAACAGGTAGATGGATAGATAGATGGGTAGATAGAAAATAGATTGAATGATAGACAGACAGATCGGTAGATACAAATAGATGCCAACCAATCAACAAGCTCTGGTCAAACAAAGTATGGACCTAACGCCTAAGTACACCTTGTCATACTCAGGTTATGGGCTGAACTCTTCAGCAAGGGAAGGTGTGCAGAACCAGGTTCTGACGTACCACAGGATGCTGGAGGCTTACAAGTTCGGTTTCGCACATTGGATGGAGCTGGGAGACCCCAACTTCGTAAACGTTGAAAAGGTAAGAACCGCGGGTAGCAAACACATCTTCTGGACACAACTGTAAAGTTAAGGCTAATTGTACATAAGATGTACGCATCAGGTCTATTTTTTTGGTTAGGCAACAATGTTTTTCGCACTTTTCTGTTTATCTTGCACTGAGATTTATCACAATTTTGTAAGGATTAGCAAAACAGTTAACCATCATCTTTTTTGTTTTTAATGTCAGCCCAGCTATTAGACTGTAACTTAGAAAGAACTGCTCACAGTAGAAATGGACCTTCTTCTTCCACGTTCAAAAGCTGCGCCGAAAACTTTGTACATCTAAGTTCTAACGTTACATGAGGCCTTAGGCAATATAAGGCACGTTTTGGCTCGATGACACTGCGTATGCAATTCATGAAGCGATTTTCGTTGATTGCATAGTATTCGTAAACATTTGCTTTTAGCAGTTATTCTTAAAGACTTTTTTCTTGTTAATGCTGTTAGCTCACGAAGAGGATTTTTTTCTTTTATCTGCTGTTAGCTCACGAAGAGGATTTTTTTCTTTTATCTGCTGTTAGCTCACGAAGAGGATGGTATCGAAAGATTTCGCGGACGAACTCCGCCGTAAGATCGACGACACCCGGACGTTCGACAGCTCCTACTACGGCTTGGATGTGCCCAGTCAGGACATCAGTGGGACTTCTCATGTGTCCGTGTTGGGGCCGAACGGAGATGCCGTGGCCGTCACCAGTTCTATCGGACGTTAGTAAGTATTTGCTCGGACTAAATCACGCTTTTAGCACGGACAAAAAGCACGTACGGCGGGTTGTGCTCCTAGCTTATATGAAGCGCCTATCCTCCCTCCCGGCACATGTTGGTGCCCCAAGGTGATGCCGTGGTCGTCACCAGTTCTATCGGACGTTAGTAAGTATTTGCTCGGACTAAATCACGCTTCTAGCACGGACAAGAAGCACGTACTTTGGGTTGTGCTCCTAGCTTATATGAAGCGCCTATCCTCCCTCCCGGCACATGTTGGTGCCCCAAGGTGATGCCGTGGTCGTCACCAGTTCGAGCGGACGTTAGTTAGTATTGTTGTCATTCAGTCGTATATCATACTTTTCGTTCCCACAAAGTGCCCGGCCAGACCCTGGTTTGGAAATGTGAACCCTGAAATATGAGTCTTACGCAATATGCAAAATACACCATATTCCTGTCGTCATAATTTTTTAGAATAGACTAGACAGAAGTATTGTTTTATTGGTTTCATTGTCGCAATACATACATATCATGTATAACTGTCGAGCAATAAAGTTGATTCATTCACTCATTCACTCGTTCATTCAGTCATTCACTCGTTCATTCACTCATTCATCCGTTCATCCATTCGTTCGTCAATCCATTCATTTATTCATTAATTCATTCGTATCATTCATTTATTCATGAATTCATTTATTTATTTATTTATTCATTCATTCATTCGTTCATCCATATCTGCCTGCAGCTTCGGTGCGAGGTTCCGATCTCTGTCTACTGGCATCATCCTCAACAACCACATGGAGCTCTACACACTGCGTGGGGAAAACGGCAGCACACGAATATCTTCAAAGAGTCCAGGTACTGGAACATTCGATGAAAACAACTACCACAATCAGCAACAACATTTCGACAAAACAAAACGCACTTCTTAATCAATACATGTGCACCAAACTTCTGTTTGCACCGGTCTTGTCAGTGGCACAATACTGTTTACTGTGCTCTTAAAATTATAATTACCAACATGTCTGATGCAAGCGTTCGAAAGCTTCAAATAATAAAGAGCAGAGCCTGTAGAATATTGTTGAAATATAACGCTCACCCTGCAGACAAGCCTGTTAAGGCCTACGTCACATTTCCTACCCTGGCCATGGGACGGGCGGGCTGTTTGCGGAAACGAAAAAATTACTTTTAGTTTCCCAAAACTGCCCGGTCGAGCCATTTGTGGAAATGTGACGTTAGCCGAACACCTGCTGAACACTTCTGTTCTGATTTGATAACTCTGGTGCTTGACCACTTCTTGTGCAGTCATTCACGAACATTATGAACTATTCATAGCAGCTGATTTCATTGTTTGTTTATTTCGATCACCATTAGACTTTACAAACGCAAAATCTATTCTTCCTGGAGTCCATTTAAAATTACAAAGCAATCAAATAACATAAGCCAATATAAGTGTACAAGTATACATGAGAAGAACTGAAAGTAAACTGAATGTAAAATTTCATTGGTTCCCAGGGTACGCCGTTCAGCCGGGGAAGCGCGGGAAAACGCTGATGAGTCCGACCGTCGTTCTGAACAGTAGCGGTGACGTCAGGCTGGTGATCGGCGGCTCGGGAGGATATAAACTCATGACGGGGTTGACAGACGTAACTCTTTCTGTCTGTTGAATGACTCTTTATGGTGTTCATCTGATTTACCATCCCCTGCATTGAGTCCTTCAGTTCCCTCATCTCTAAACTAGGAGACAGATTTGGGGTTCAAAGTAGCTCAGGATTCGTTGTCACTGTGCAACTTCAAACCAACAGGAGCTCATCTGTGAATAGAACTCCGGACACCTTTCTTAATGTTTTCTTTTTATCAATGTCAAAATGATCCCGATAGGAACTCAAAAAATAATGTATTTTTGTGACTATGGATTCTTAAACAGTCTCCAACATCGGACATAGGAGTTTTCTTTTACACAACCAGTTATTCTCACCTGCTGACGTTTCGATGTCTGTCAGACATCTTCCTCAGAGCTTCTAACTGGAGTTCTGCTTCTCGCCACTATATGTAGCCGATACAGGTGGCGCTTTTGTGGCGAGAACACTACCCCAAACGTGGCTTTCATGATTTTGTACCCCTCTTCATTTTCCTCTTGGGATGAAGAATGAAAGATGTCGGTTAGAAAATGACCAGAAAAGGACGTTGAATACCGTTCAAACCTACCATTGAATACCATCTAATGCACTGTCTAAACTAAATGATTATTCTTAGTTTGCTTTTGGACACACGAAGACAATGTGGCACTGCACTCAAGTTTTAGTAACTTAGTAACAGTCTTAGTAACAGGGCCACATACAAAGTACAGACAGAAGGTAAAAGTATTATCTTACCTCCCCAACCAAAGTTCTGTACCTATTTTTACACCTGGGTGAAGAATGGAACGTTTTGCCCTTGTAAAGTACCTTTCCCCAAGGGCAAAACGTCGGGGGCACGGCGGGTATCGAACTCGGGACCTCTAGGTTCCGAGCCTAACACCTAACCAGTTACGCCACACACAACGGCACAAATGAATAATTGATGCCAAATGATTCCACACAGGCTCTTTTCCACCACCTGCTGCTGGGAATGAACATCTCCTCTGCCATAGAGAAGCCACGTCTTCACCTGGCGGTCACCCAAGATGTGGGCGAGCTGAACTATGAGAGAAGAAATCCGTTTAAACCGGAGGTCGGCCTCTTATATTTTCTTTCTCTCAAATTTGTACAACGGGAAAATATGTTCATACTTTCACTTGTCTATAACTGTAGCGAGTTTACTTTTTTAAGAAATAGATCCTAAAGAAATACTGATCCTAACAAGGCGACAGTGGTTGCTGAAAATTTGATCCGTGTGTACCTTTGTGTTGGAAGGAAGTTTGGCACTGTATTGTGATTATCACCAACACAGATGAGCTTCCATGATAGTTTGTACACTGTTGTATCATTATCAGCCAGTAGGTGCCCGCCTGAGTAATGAGGTTGTTGTACACTCCTTTTTAATACACTTCCTCGAACACTCCTTACGCCTCCTAGAGTGAGTGAGTGAGAGAACATTGTACCTCCATTTTGCGACCCCTTCCAAAATACGTACAGTTCCAATAAGATGTGGCCGAGAATTTATACCACTCCCACTCGTCACAAGGGATCCGTAAACTACCTCAGCCATGACTGTTTCCCTGACACAGCTTCTGCTTGCAGAATATTTCTAGACGCTTACTTAAGGCTGCGTTTTGTGTCAATGTCGCCAGGAGGTGTTGCATGAGCTCGAGAAGATGTACGGAAAAGCAGTCCCGGAGTGGCACCAGGCCATGGTACAGGCTGTGGCTCGGGAGGACTTGGCAATCTCCGGCTCCGCTCGGGAGGACTCGGCAATCTCCGGCTCTGCTCGGGAGGACTCGGCAGTCGAGAAAAACTGAATTTTAGATTTAGATCTGTTGAAATTGTAGACAATGCAATACATGCCAAACCCAGGCAGCTTAGCGGATTCCCGGCGGGATTCTAGCGTCGCCAGTCGAGAAAAACTGAATTTTAGATTTAGATCTGTTGAAATTGTAGACAATAGAATTCACACATACATATACATTTACACTTCTCATAGAATTCACACATACATATACATTTACACTTCTCATAGAATTCACACATACATATACATTTACACTTCTCATAGAATTCACACATACATATACATTTACACTTCTCATAGAATTCACACATACATATACATTTACACCTCTCATTGAATTAGCGGAAATGATTAACATATATTCAAAGTAAAACAACAGAATTGTGTATGATCAAACATGTTAAATGATCCATTTGGACCGTCTTAACCTTGTGTTTTGTCGATTACTTCTCGCGTAAACGCGCCATCCCTTTGACATGCAATGGTTTGATAGTCGTAATTATATTGTATCCAGTGGTTTGTTGATTTTAACATCCATGTTGTTAAGTTGGCTGGTTGCCATTGTTGGATTGTGGAAGTAAGCCTTCTCAATTAAACCATTTCACCACCATTATTATTCACCATCTACGCGTTATAAATATAAGAAGCATTATGAATGAAATGACCCAAGGAATCACTCATGTTTTAACGATAGTTTTAATGTGTAATCCTTAATGTATTAATGTACAAGACAGGCAACATGGCAGCAGAGTGGTGTGCAGCGATTTTATTGTATACAGAATCATAGTAGCGTCAGTCCATGACTCGTTTGGAATGGCTAATGTTAAAGGTTCATAAACACGTCTATGAATTATCATTTAACTGATGACAGACAGGTCTACGCTTCCGGGCGAAGGTTATTAAAGACGAGCTGCAACGTGAATTTAAGTGTTCCTGATAATTTTGTTTATCTCTCCAAAGTCTTACTTTTAACAGTTGAAGCGGAAACAAAGTTTGACCTACAGTTTTCATTGTCATATATTGCAACAATCAAGTCTGCAATCCTCAGAGCAGTGTTTCAGTCTCGATTGGTTTCTTTGAGGGTGAGTCCGGCGAACTAACTTGATGAATATCCGGTGTAGAATAGTCACATATAGTCGTGCATGGTCTTTCACATCGCCTATTGCTTCCTATCATATTATCAGTCTCTATACATCCTTTATTTTTTTCCAAATGTCTATATAAAGATCCCTCAGGCCTACTTAACTTTGCAAACACCCTAAACTTTGACTTTATTCGAATTGTGACAGGTACAATACAATGTGGACGCTAGGCAGCTAACTGGATGATATTGTGACCACATACATATACAATACAAAATGAACAACTGAAACTTGTTGTGTTATGTCAACCAAGCATTGCATACACAGCACCTTTCATGATTTTATTGTTTGCTGCACATTTTCAACTAAACATTGCTACTTAATGTTTAGAACAATAAATGCAACTCAGATGATAGTTTATACTGAAGAAACAAATCTCCAAGCAGATCCTACGGTAGCATGAGATAGTATCAAAAGCTGCCAGTGGAGGGAAGCCGGTCTAGGAGTGAAAGAGGGAGGAAAATTTTTATTCAACAATGGTGTTGCTGCCCTTTCCTGTAGCCATATTAACAGCTACACGAATATCCGTAATGTTAATGATTATATTCGCGACTTACGTCTTTATCTGGGACAAAGTGCCCACTAGCCAAACACACTCCTCTGGCATCTTTTAATATTATCTTATGCTACCGTAGGCCCGGGTCGCTCAAGATGAAAACCCGCAGATCCACTTTCACTGGTAACACTAGAATCCCGCCGGGAAGCCGCCCTTCCTGGAGTCGGAGTGAGCGAAGATTGCCGAGTCCTCCCGAGCGGAGCCGGAGATTGCCGAGTCCTCCCGAGCCACCGCCTGCACTATGGCCTGGTGCAACTCCGGAGCTGTTTTGCCATGCATCTTCACCAATTGATGCAGCACCGCCTGGCGACATTGAAATAAAACGCAGCTTTGAGTATCCGGTTAGGGCAAACTAATATATATTTGTATATGTCACAGTAGAGATTGCGATTCGGGACAATCGCCGATTCCCCTAGGACAGATCACGATCAGAGTTTGTCCTAGGACAGACTGCAATCGGGATCTGTCTAATGATATGTGAAAGATACTAAATTGTGATCAAACAATGTGTCAGTATGCAGATTTTGAGGTATTCAGTACATTTCAATAGTTTCAGTATATATAGTATACTGAAGCATTTCACAAATTTTTATTTTTTATTTTTTTTTATTGAGATTCTCCATATACATATGGAGGGTATGGCGAAACCGTTGGCTTTGTTGTTCGGAGTTTCCATCTCCTAGGAGGACTTCCGACCAAGGATGAATTTGAAAGAACAATAACAGCTGTAAAGTGATCAAATAGATGTCAATATATCAATCACAGTTTCAATATATTTATCATAGTTTCACACTTATTCAGTACATTTCACCAGTCAGACGTGTACCAAATCATTTCATAACTTTGAAATGAAGTTTGTCCTAGGACAGATCCTGATTGCAATCTGTACTAGTAGAGTCACCGAATGTCCTAGGACAGATCGCAGTCTGTTTCCTTCATGTTAGCATCATTAATTTGTCCTAGGACAGCTTCCGATTGCAATCTGTACTAGTAGAATAGAAAATTGTCCTAGGACATATCTCGATCGCAGCCTGTCCTAGACCAAGTCCAACTCCGATCGCGATCTGTCCTAAGACAATGAGCGATTGTCCTGAATCGCAATCTCTACTATGACTACTACTTGTTAACTAATTAGTGAACATGGAAGGTAAAGGTAGTCCTATAGTAGTGGAATGGTTTGTTGTTCCACAATATAAAAACGAATATCACAGAATAAAAGCAGTCTTGCGGCCTAAGGGCTGAATAGCACAGCATAATAATCATAATTTGTACAGTATTAATAGATACGATTAAGAAACGCATGTGATACAACTGCTTAATAGATATTCAACAAAGTTCATAACTAAAAAGCTAAGGTAGCATCTACAAGGGGCCAGCATTTAGAAATGGACCAACGTTTCACATTTCAATAGATTGTCTTCGCGTATTGTACATATAACTGCCTTCTTTTTTAAAAAGTGCCCCCCCCCCCACGTCGAAATACGTGAGAAAGGATATCGGACCAACCTCTGTTACCATCAATGTTTCTTCTAACAGTGACTGATTAAAGGCAGAGAACATACCTCCAAATTTTCGATGTCACATTTTGGACGCGGAGAATGGTCTAGTCTCATATTCTCTCGCGAGATCGAGACTAGACCATTCTCCGCGTCCAAGATGTGCTGGTAGGCATCGAAAATTCGGAGGTATGTTCTCTGCCTTTAATAAGTCACTGTTTGAAGAAAAATTGATAGTAACTGTGAATATACGTGACTGATGAAACTCTTCAAAGACCAACCTCTGGCTTGAACGGATAATGCCTCTCGTCCTGCAGCGTGCAGACGCCATTAATCACCCCCACGTGAAGACGTGGCTTCTCTATGGCAGAGGAGATGTTCATTCCGAATAGTAGATGGTGAACAATTGCCTGTGTGTAGATGTGAAATAGCGCAGATTAGCTTCACATTTGACCGTTGCGATTTCAGAGAAAAATAATGAAGAACATGTTTTTGGCGACGCCCCAGGGGCTAGCCCAACAGTGCGTTTGTTGACAAAAATTCCCCAAATTCGATAGGTTTTTCTGGAATTTTTCCACGTCAGGCTAGTAGCATTATCCCTTTGGAGGGGAATAACTGGTGACTGGCGGGGAAGGGTTTGACGGATCATCATGATGTTTGGAATGCAGATAGCTTCGGAGATGCCAACACCAACGCCAACAATCATTTAAACTTATCAACAATAGGACCGTCGCCATGGCAATAATTTTTATTAGCACACTCCTTGTATATTGCTGACCAAATACCCACTAGAGTGGGGATAATGGAGAAATAAAGGGGAAGTGGCTGGTTCAGCTTTTAACGTTGATGGCTCTGTCAAAGACGCCTTGTGGGAATCTGTCCTAACCCTGTATCAGAGCCTTAGCCTAGGTCCTAGTTGGGAAAAAGGGGGTCCCGACTGTCACTTCATGGGCTGTTTTCAAGTCAGTCCGGGGAATGGCACCATCGTATATGTATATAGTATTCCGATAGATGTCACCCCGACCCCAAGGGACAAAACACGTGCAGCGACTACAAGGTTACGAGAGTATGACCCCCACATGCTTCAGTGGCCAGAGTGACGTCATTTGGTGGCAGTCTGCAGTACTACGGCGTGCAGCTGTGGAACAAGCTGCCTCTTCAATCACGTAGCCTGATGAAGTTCAGGACATTTCAGCGCCAATTGACATATACCCAATTGCTTAGTAATGCTATTTTTACAGCTATGTTGTTATCAAAATATGCCTTTATCTTTTTTTTTATTGTGTTGTTTCTATGTATGCCCAGGATTGCCTGAAAAGTAGGTCTAGTCTGACATGAGTTGTATGTTCCTGGTAAAATAAATCAAGTGAAAGTGTTTGGCAAGACTTTCGGTACTTAACGGAGAGGTTGTGTAAAACAGACCGCTAGTATTCAATTAAGTTAGAAGAATAGTTACATCAATCAATACTGATGCGATTTTCTTTCCTCCCGAGGCGCCGATCACCAGTATGACGTCACCATGTCGGTCCAACACGACTGTGGGACTCTGGGCCGTCTTGCTACGCTTCCCAGGATGCACGCGTTCTCCTGGGGAGGGGGGTGATACAAGCTGGGTCAATGTTTGCATTGCGCATACGCAGTGTGATGCATTGTGGGTAACATGTCAAAGTTGATGATCCCGACCGAGACATACACAAACACACCTGGACATATATCAACCATGGTCTGAAAAAAAAAATTAAAATCACTGTGTACAGGCAATGGTCCGTATCCTTTGAAGTAAGTTAGAACTCTAAGAGAACTTCCTGACAGTTCTAGACTTCAGGGACTTAAGCTACGCAGCTTCTTTACTCCAGTGGAACAGTCAGTTACCAGAGGGCATAGTTTTAAAATACAAGTCCCCCTGGCTAAGACTAGATTGAGAAGTCAAGCTTTTAGCGTTAGAACCGTCTCTAACTGGAACGATTTACCAGATACAGTAGTTACAGCTGATAGTGTCAATCAGTTTAAGTTTAGGCTAGACAGATACTACAAGTGTCGAAAGTGCGTCAAATGAAGAGCGACGATCAGTGCACAACAGGCTGAAGCCTTCTCTCCTGGATGCAGTATCAAGGTAACTAGCATATGCGCATTACAAAGCCCCAGTTCATCTTTCTCATGATCAGTCGGCATGAGTTCGGAACGCCATCGGAGCACAGTTCCGAGTAGCTTCGGTTAGCGGTGTCCTCTCGTGTGGGGCTAGAGATCCCAAGAGCCACGCTTCTAACAGGATAGGGATCCATGTCAGCGTGTGTGTATTCAACCGTGCAGTCTGGTCTTACAAAAGTTGTTCTTACTGTACAAAACTGCTATGCTTAACGCCTACAGGCTGTTAACTGGTTGTGTCTAACATCAAATCAAACTTTTTGAATACCTGGATTTCGAGAATATACCCGAGTCAGGTTTTCCCCCTTCAGTGTGAAGAGAATCATGCGGTTGTTGAGGATGATGCCAGTAGACGGGGATCGGAATGTCGCACCGAAACTGCAAGAAGATTTGTACAGAAGTTAGAAGCTGTGGCATCATGTGGCGCAATCGGTAAGGTGTTTGGCTCAAACCCCAGCTGGCAGGGGTCCAGGGTTCAAAGCCGCTGATGTGTCCCGAGTGTTGTGCCCTTGGGAAAGGCTTCATGAAAGGCATAAATTAGACGATAACAAGGGTGATCCTTTCAGTAATAAGTTAACAAAATGCAATGTTAGATAATTTAGTTTTAACATCTTACACAGGAATGTTTAAACTTACATGTCTGTCGAAGAGGCATTAACGTTGAATGGTGGGTTGCTAAAACGTAATTTAGGCAGGGTGAAATACGTACTAATTTGGTGAAGGACATTCGAAACCACGGTAAGTCTTTGTTTTCGATGATCGTCAATGCTTCCATATTTGTTAGGAAATTTGTTATTTTGTCTAACAGACAGTGGACTCCAGGAAGACTAGTGAATTTCACTTATGAAGATCTAAATAAACCAAACGTACTACGTTCCGATAGAACTGGTGAGGGCCACGGCATCTCCGTTCGGCCCCAACACCGACACATGAGAAGTCCCGCGGATGTCCGGACTGGGCACGTCCAGGCCATAGTAGGAGCTGTCGAACGTCCGGGTGTCGTCGATCTTACGGCGGAGTTCGTCCGCGAAATCTTTCGATACCATCCTCTTCGTGAGCTAACAGGGCAAAAGATTACCAATCGATTATGCGGTAAACGACAACTGCCCAAGCTTCATTATCGTATTTTTATCATCATCGGGTGGCCCCGGTGACTATAAGTGTCTTCCATTTCCTTTACCCAAGACTATGGGTCGTCATTTGGTGCATTAACTGAATTATGAAAATGTGCCTTTAGTCCTGATGATACAAATTTGAACTTGGTTTTCATGAAATCGTGTCTGTTAGCAAATACTGTAAATGCACTTAAGTTCGCGGGGATTTAATTTCACGGTAGTGGGAAAGAGGAATTTTCGCGGTCTTTTTAAGTTCGCGGTAACACCATACATTGTAGTCTCTTACTGCCACGGAAAATTGTTCGTGGCGGTTTTAAGTTCGCGGTGAAACAGCCACCGCGAAAACTGCGAACATAGAAAGTACCAGCAGACAGTTTCCAGTCAGACGCTCTTTCTTGCCAGATAGATTTAGACAAGGCTGGAGCCAAGTGTTGGGCGTCAGGAGTTCGCCAGTCACTGGAGGAATGCGGCTATGGTTATGTATGGCATTGTCCTCTACAGCACAATACAAATTCGTCTCAAATTATCAATTCTATCAATCAGCGTCTGAAAGACATTTATTTTCAAACTATTCTAAGAGAGATACACAATGACAACAAAGGTGGATCCGCTAAAAACAAATTGAGGTCTTACAGACTGTTCAAGTCCACTTATAATGTGGAACAATACCTGGATATTGACAATATTCGGCACAGGACGGCCGTCACAAAACTACGAGTCAGTTGCCACAAATTACACATCGAAACCGGAAGACATAACCGCACTCCTCTAGAACAACGAATATGTAGATACTGCAATCTAGATAAGTTAGAAGACGAACATCATTTTGTAGTAGAATGTAGTTTGTACAAGAAAGAGAGAGCTGAACTCTACAGACTAATAGAATCCATGTTCCCCCACTTCATACAACTAAGTAATATAGACAAATTTATATTCCTTATGAATCTAGACAAGCCTTTACTTATAAAGCATATCTGTTCTTACATTTTCAATATCACAAAGAAACGAGAAGAAGCCGAATGTACGCAGTAGAATACGATCCTTGAGTAGTGTAGATTCATTGTATCATTATATCATGTTGTATCATTTGTTGTGACCTGTACTAAACCCAGTGGGTATGAATGTACAATAAAGGTCTTCATTCATTCATTTATTCATTAATCCACCACGAAAGTTTCTGCGTTTCTGCATAACTCCTGTTATAAACTTGCCAGAAAATTCTCTGATGGATACTTTGATCATGGGTATAAAAACATAGGCTAATAATTGCTGTCTTCAAACGATGTCGTTCAAAAACGCTCCTCTTACCTCCTCCACGTTTACGAAGTTGGGATCTCCCAGCGCCGTTTCTTGACCGGTACTAAACTTGTAAGCCTCCAACATCCTGTGGTACGTCAGGACCTGGTTTTGCACACCGTCTATGGCCGAAGAATTCAGTCCATAACCTACGTATGACATGGCGTACATATAAGTACCGGGCAATATTACAGGTTTGCGATAGCAGAACCTCATCTGTTTTTCTTGGTATGTATGGGCGCCGCCATTTTCCACCCTACATGGCATACACACTAACGCAAACCTGTATATATTTGCTAGTGCTAATATTTAACTCTAGTTTAAACAGAGCTTGTTGGTTATTTGGAATCTACCTGTAGGTTCTTATCCATCAGTTTATCTATCTGTCCGTCTATCCATTGACAGTATACTGTCTACCTGTATACACAAATATACATGTAGATATTCCCGAAAATAATTTCATCAGGTTGGTAGAATATAGGATATATGAGAATTCTTGTGCACAACCAAAATTGGACTTACTTGCTGACGTTTCGAGGTCTGTCAGACATCTTCCTCAGAGCTTCTAACTGGATTTCTGGGTCTCGCCT